>NW_019208925.1:0-135541 GCF_001890105.1 Penicilliopsis zonata CBS 506.65
ATAGACTTTATATAAATAAATATTTATTATTATATTAAATACTATTATTAAATTCTATATCCTATTATAAGTAATTAAAGATGCTATATAGCTAAAGGAATTAACTATTATTATAGAGATTAAAAAGGAAGGCCTTATTCTTATTTATATTAACTTATTTAATATTATAGATATTCTTAAAAAGAATAATTTTAATATAATAACTAAATAAATTAATAATTATTACTTTTTTATTTATAATATAATTAATAAGGGGCTAATTAAGGTTAAATAAATAAATAATTATATAACCCTTATTAATAGCCTAATAAAGCCTCTAGATTAAGTAAAATATATTATATTTAAAGAACTAGTTAATCTTTAGAAAGTAGTAATACTAACCTATATTAAAAATAAATTAAATAAGAAATAATTAATAATTAATAAGTAAATAATCCCCCTTTTTCTGCTATTATATACTTTAATTAATATTAAATAAGAGGTTAGCTAGTCTAGATAGGTGCTTAATAATAAAGGATATATTAGAGGTATATACCTGATTAGGCTTAATGTCACCTTATTTAGTGTGGCTATATTATATAACCACCTACTTTATGTCTAAGCTGTAGCAGTAATAGTAATTATTAGCCATCTCTTCCCTTTTTTCAGGCCTGCTGGGCCAACATATTATAATATATAATCTTATTTATTAAATTTATAGAAATTCACTATTAATCTAGATATATTTTTATAAATAATATTCTTTAGGTTATTAATTTTAAAAACTTCTTAAATATAATCTTTTGAATATCTAGTATTTTCCTTATTTCAAAGCTTCTTAATAATACTTAGAATAGATTAATTATTTAATCATTATTTTTAATTAATATAATTATTCTATATTAAGTAAATCTTTAATTGGCTCTATCCTTATTATACAGGCTTAAATATTTACATTTAATAATTAAATATATAAAGATTTAAATTTAATTATTATTAACCTTTTAAATATATTTAGCCTTAAAGCAATTATTTATCTTACTTATATCATTTATTACTTTATAAATAATAATAATATTTAATAAAATCTTTAATAAATAAAAATTTATTAAATATAGTATACTCTATCTTTTTAAATAATATACCACTATATTAACTAAGTAGGCCTAAAAAGGGAAGAGATAGCTAATAATTATTATTATTATTATAACTTAAATATAAAGTAGATAGTTATATAGTATAACTATATTTAATAAGATAATATTAAGCCTAATTAGGCATGCACCTCCAATATAAAACATATTTGATATCTCTCTCTTTTATTAATATTAAGCTAAAAAAATAATAATCTATTTATTTACTATAATGAGCCTAAGGCATCTCCCAAGCACCTCTCCTAAACACCTCTCCTAAACACCTCTCCTAAACACCTCTCCTAAACACCTCTCCTAAACACCTCTCCTAAACACCTTCACTATCGCTGCTACAAAATATAGAATTATTGTTTTAATATTATAATATTAGATTAGGCCAATATAATCTTAATTATATAATTATTTAGTTAGTGCTAATTAAGTAGGGCTAGAACCCTCTATAGCTGAGAGAGGTGTGCCTTAGGCTATAGTAATAATTATAAAATTATTAAAGTTATTAAAATTATTAAAATTATTAATTGTAACTTTATAAAGCTGATAGAATAAATTTCCTCTTGCATTTTTAAAAAACCATTCAATATAAATAATAATAATAATAATATTCATATTAGCACTCAATCAAGCAAATATTATGGATTAAAGTATCAAATAATTATATAAATCAGTACAAGCAGTCTACAAGAACTTAAAATCAAAAAGCATATTATATTACTAACCCTAGGATCCCTATATATCACTAACCAGCTTAAATAAGATTAGTAGCTTAGTCTATTAGCTACTACTTAACTAGGTATACTTTACCTAGATAGAAATAGCTATATACTAAACCTCTTAATACTAAATAAGGTTAATTAAGTAAAAGAGAAGTAAGGTCTTTATCTTTATATATAGAGATAAGTTAATAAGTCTATTTAAATTAATTAATACTTAAGTAATTATTATTCTTAAGAATTATAGAGAACTAAATATATTAAGAAATAAGTATTTTTATATAGTCTTTCTATTATAGCACTTATTATAATATCTCTATAAAACCTATTAAATTAAATAAGCTAAAGGGAGATATATAGATACCTCCCCTCTAACCTATAGTAGTGATAGAATAGAGATTTTCTTTTAGACACTTAGCTTTTGAATATCACACTATCTTCATTTAGTATTAAGAGGACTAGTATATAGCTACTCTCACCTAAATAAAGTATACTTAAGTCTAGTAGATATTAATAGACTAGGTCCTTAATCTTATTTAAGCTGGTTAGTGATATCCAGAGATCCTAGGGTTATAACACAACTAATATAATTGACTTGATATTATCAGGGCCATCATAGGACAGTCCTTTGAGGTGTTGATATTAGGTGCTTCTTTCCTTATCATCAATATTCTTATTTTACTCCTAACACTAATATATCCTTAGAAACTATTCATTATCTTAAACCATTTTAGAATATTTTTTATAATATCTAATAAACTTTTTATAATCTTTCATAATCTTTCATAACTTTCTTCATAATTTTAGTTTACCAATAACATGGGGTTTTTTCTTTTTTTATGTGAAGCCTCATCTCACCTCTATATAAAGGATACCTTACCTCCTCCATCTTCACACAAACCTATCAAAACTTGCCTCACATCCTCCTTCTTTCAAATACCCTTCCACTTATCATCATGGATCAGCTAGAACCTGTCCCTTCGCCCGTCCAAGGTGTTGGGCCTATATATAGGCCAGAGGCTGAGAAACCTGCTGCGACTGTGTCAAAAGCTGTCTCATATGATAATGTTCACGTCCTCCCTCAAACTCCTCAGTTGATTGCACTCTTAACGTAAGATTCTTCCTGGACTTGAAAAGCTTCTAATGATAGGTCGTTGCATAGTTGACATGAGACCTCATTGATGGCTTAATAGAATGATAAGGGATAAAAAGACGACTCGCGCCGACTTTATCTTTTATTCAAACCGCATAATACGTTTGCTAGTAGAAGAGGGTTTAAACCATCTTCCAGTCATAGAACATCCAGTCACGACGCCTGTTGGCAGGACATACCTAGGCGTGAAATTCCAAGGAAAGATATGTGGTGTTTCTATAATGAGGGCAGGTGAAGCTATGGAACAAGGCTTAAGGGACTGTTGCCGCTCAGTTCGCATTGGGAAAATATTGATACAAAGAGATGAAGAAACTTGCAAGCCTAAGCTTTTCTATGAGAAGCTCCCTAGTGACATTGCTCAGAGATGGGTTCTACTCCTGGACCCGATGTTTGCGACTGGTAAGAGCTCTTCATTTTCTTTATACATCGTCAGAACACTAATCTCCCAGTAGGAGGCTCGGCCACGCTTGCCGTCGAGGTGTTGAAAGCAAAAGGCGTTCCTGAAGAGCATATACTTTTCTTAAATCTGATAGCCAGCCCCTCTGGAGTTGCAGATTTTGCAGAGCGTTTCCCGAGCCTCAGGGTTGTTTCTGCATTCATCGATCAAGGCCTCGATGAAAAAAAGTTAGTCAAGACCGTAATTCCACACCACCTCTATGCTAACAGTCCCAGGTACATAATTCCTGGCCTGGGTGATTTTGGCGACAGATATTATACATTATAGGCTCTCAACGTTCTTCCAAGGGCACGCGGTTTTGATTTTAGAAACAAGACGCCCTCGCGCTAGGTCAATATTTTTCCCCCAGATTAATGTTCGATTGCGAGGGAATGCCTATTTACCTAACTATTGGGCCGAAATGGCTCTGGATGATGGCTCCCATGGTCCCATGGATACATGACTTTCCTCTCTGGCTACTGCGCTCATGGCAACTGCTTTTGCAAATTTATATTTATCGGCAATTACTTAACAAACATCTAACACATTCCGCGTTAAAAATATCAAGACCGATCGCTAATAACACCGTGATTCATTATATCTATATATCTTGAATCACCAGTGCTGAAATCAATAATCCTCGCCCAATCTTTCATCGTGTTCTCTTGGAGGATCGGGAGACGTAGACGCGTTTTGCAACCGTGCCCCTTTGGTATCATGAGTTCCGTAATAATTAGCGGTATCTTTAGCGACGGCATCGCAAGCATCAACCCAGTCCGAATATACATCAACGGGGGCAGAGAGATCTACAGTATATAAGTCACGTTATGCCTTAACTTGGATAAAGAGCTGGAACTTACAATTTATCCCTGTCTGGAAGCGTTGGCCGCACACCTTGCAAGAAAGGTTGCCCAAGCCTAACTTCTTATCGAGCTTCACGATAATTGAATTCTCATGATTGCAAAACAAACATGAAAAGGTGGTAGCCAAGGGCTCCCTCTTCTCCAGTCAGTATAAATCAACTATAGCATTATTACTTAGTTACCTTTTTCGGACCTTGGGGCTGTCTGCTTGACTTCTTTCTTTTCCCCTGCCCACCGAAAAGGAAGGATAGAATTAGAGAGAAGGTAAAATAAAGACCATATTAATCAAGATGCAAGTCGATTTACCATATTTATTGTACTGTAGTGTACAATAGTAATCTGGTATTTGATTCCTTTCCATAATTAGTGTAATTATTCAAAGACCAGAACCTGCAGCCTATTCATCCACCTTAACCTACCCAGCAAGACAGAATATGTCACAGTAGGGTACTCCAATGTAGGAAGGTATCTAAAAATCCGACAGAACAAACTCGATTCAAAATGTTAATGATGATTCAAATTGATCCTGGTGTTGATAAATAGGAGATTGTTAAATCTTGTCTACATATCCAAGAATATGGTTGATTACCTTATACTGGGTTTCCTAAAAAACAGCAGGGTAGTAATTTCAATGATGATGCAACTTGCTCTAGCCTAGGAGCACTAACCTACACAGGCATTCGACTGGATTAGAGTATAGTCAACTAGTAAATAACTAGTTAGTAGCTAGTTCACTTGGCGTATGGAGTACTCTACTAACTACTTCTTAAGCCTGGATGTTCCAGGGACTTAGATAATAGATTTAAGATTAGGCAGTTCACACGTGATAGTTGTGATTATGTAATACATAGGGTCAACGCCTCGCTTAGCCGAATTTTCTGTGTGTGGGTTTTTGGTTTTCAACGCTACCAGCCGACCGCCAGCGCAAAGTCGACCGTTTTCCTCCACCCAAGCGCGGTGCGATACAATCCGTCTGTCTTCCGCCAACTGCACAGATAGACCCAAGTCGCAATCATGGCTGTTGGAAAGTAAGTAAATTGATCTCCCTTGGCTCTATCTGCTCATGGTCATCTCGGGTCGAAGAACGTCAATATACTGATTCTGCAGGAACAAGCGCTTGTCCAAGGGGAAGAAGGGTGTGAAGAAGAGGACTGTTGATCCCTTTTCAAGGAAGGACGAATACTCTGTTAAGGTTAGTTTTTGTGAGTCAACTTACTCAGGACACAGTGCTAACACTCACCAGGCGCCCTCGACCTTCCAAATCAGGGAGTATGTACCGAATGGTTGACGAATCAATGAGATTGAAGGCTAACTCATGATTAAAGCGTCGGAAAGACCCTTGTCAACCGTACCAGCGGCCTCAAGAACGCAAATGACTCCCTCAAGGGCCGTATCTTCGAAGTTTCCCTCGCTGACCTGCAAAACGACGAGGACCACGCCTTCCGCAAGATCAAACTTCGCGTGGATGAGATCCAGGGAAAGAACTGTCTGACCAACTTCCACGGTTTGGATTTCACTACCGACAAGCTGCGATCTCTTGTCCGCAAGTGGCAGTCTCTAATTGAGGCCAATGTGACGGTGAAGACCACCGACGACTATCTTCTCCGCCTCTTCACCATTGCCTTCACCAAGAGACGCCCCAACCAGATCAAGAAGACTACCTATGCGCGGTCTTCCCAGATCCGTGCCATTCGCAAGAAGATGACCGAGATTATGCAACGTGAGGCCAGCAGCTGCACTCTTGCGCAGCTCACCACTAAGCTCATCCCGGAGGTGATCGGTCGCGAGATTGAGAAGGCTACCCAAGGAATCTATCCTCTGCAGAATGTTCGTGTTTATTCATCTCCCCGTCAACTTTATGTACTGACCAGTGGTATAGGTTCACATTCGTAAAGTCAAGCTCCTCAAATCCCCCAAGTTCGATCTTGGTGCGTTGCTGAACTTGCACGGAGAGTCCACGACAGATGACAAAGGCCACAAGGTTGAACGCGAATTCAAGGAGCAGGTCCTTGAGAGCGTTTAAGCCCTGAACATTAAAAAAGCTGTTATCTCTATTCTCTGGTTGCTATCTTGCCGGATAGTGGTAAGGATTTAGACCTTGATTTCAGCAAGTAGGTCTTACCTTTCGACTTTCATAGAGTGTCCAGAGGGGAGGCATATGGATGTGATAATGCATAACCATCATTGTATTCATGTGCAGGTTCAATAAAGTTTGAAAATGAAAATGGTATTTTGTTTCATCAAATAGCTGTAGTCTATCTTCAAGTTTAAGTTTCCTTCCTGTATTCACCTCTATCCAGCATATCACCTACTATAACTATAGTATAGAAATTACCATGTCCACCCACAGATGTAATTACTAGCATAAGGTGAAGGGGTTTAAGTGGACGGGAATTCTTTTGTACAATCACTAGTAAGGGTTTTATCTAACTATAACCAACCCCACCCTATAGAGAATTATAGACCATAATACTGCATATGTAGTCAGTTTAGTTCTCTTTATTGTTTGACAAAGCTACTCTAACCATACAAGCCTATCTCAAGCCTCTAATAGCCGTAAGGAAACCACATGGAAACATAACCTAAAGTACTAAAGTACTGATAAATCCGCCAAGAATTCGTTCTGTCACATGAAATTTTCCATAGATATTGAAGAAACTCGACAATGGTACACTCAAATAAGAATTGATTTTGGTCAATGACCACGAACCCCTGTCAGGGGGGCCCTCGAGCTATTGGGTTGTATGGTATCCACCAATTTTGATAACGGAATCCCTGGTTCCAAATCTTGTTGGTTGAACTGCGCGAAACGATGCTGAAGAGACTTCTCGGCCGGTGCAATCGCTGCATCCATTGCTTTGATAACATCTGTAAGTTTAGAATAATTAGTAAATTGTACAAAACCTTGATTAAGAAACGAGGAGTATGATACCAATGCTTTCATGTTCCCACACATTTGCCTTCATCCCAACTCCATAAAATGCATGTTTGCGAAGAAAAGCTAGCCATGCTTGCACTGCCTGGGGGCTCCCATCTTTGATCTGTATCAATCGACGCAGTGTAATTCGCTCGAAGTTTTCTTGGCTTTTCTTGTGTACAAAGTTGCTTCGAGGGACCGTCCAACGTTCAACGATGCGTGGTAAAGGGACTGGGCCGGACACGGGAAGCTTCAGATAGTAGGCAGCGCGTAGAGCAAAATCCGCGAAGAATTCTAGATTCTGAACGTTGTACGACCTCAATTGAAGATCGCAGACTGGCAGGCCATATTGGGCTTTTCTCCGCAGAGGTCGCAGGTAGATCGCTTGCACATTTCGAGGTAGACGAAGTTCTTCGTTCACCCAGTCCAACCGATTAGCCCTATCATGTATGATTAGGCCATCATAGCATTTTATTATATACCTCAAGGACAAACAAACCATTCTTTTATGTTAATATCTTGTGGTTCACTGGCTGCACTGTGGGTAGTAGTATTTCTTAGTTCAACTATAATTTTCGTTTTTTGATGGGAAAGGTCTAGAATAGACAGTAAAAAATGAATACTTACATCCCCGACTCTATCTCTTTATGGCTTGGAGATGGTGTAGGCTTGGTAGATATACTAGACATCCCTTGCGCCTGGCTCACCAAAGAATGACATGGTGTTGTGAACTTGATTAAAATTCTTTAGTATGCTTGTAATATATTGATTTAAAGGAGCAGCCTTACCCTAAATGACTGGGCCGCCCTGAAAGGCGAGCGCATCGTCAAGTGGAAGGACATATTTCATGAAAATATAATAATGAGCCTACAAGACTCCTCGGATGGGCTTTTAAGTCGGCTTCCTCCGTTTCGCAGGCAAGATGTAGAAAAGGATTCAAGCCAACCACTCTCACCGCCTTCCATAGTTAACTTAGTAGTTGCCCTGGTGGGCACATGCACACCGCCTTCTATAATTAACTTATACGCCGTACTCTGTACACTTAACTACCTACCTAAAGTGATTGATTAGTTAGTTAGTTACCTTGGGGAAGTGATATGGGTACAGCCCCCAGCTATAGGCGTACAGCCCTTACCTTCTATTTATAGTTAGTATTAATATATAGACGGCCTAGCATATAGTTACTCTATACTATACTTTATACTCTATAAAGATTAACTATAGCCTACCTATAAATTTAGCACTAGAGTCTAATAATATTAATAATATTAAGTATAACTATTATAAATATAAGAGAGCTAATAATAATAGTAATAGAACAAAGACTTATATGTATAGATATAGATTAATAGAGTAGATATATAGAGTAGCTCTAGATAAGAATATCTTATCTATTAGGCCTCTAGCCCTACTCTATACTTAGTTATATATTAATAATTATTATAGGCTTATATAATTACTGTAAATTAATATAGGAATTACTCCAGTAATTAACCTAGGAATTAGCATAGAAATTGATATAGAAATCACTTAGAGATTAATATAAGGATCACCTTAGCATCAATATAAGAATTAATAGTAGAATTAATTATGACAATTAAGTATAGGTAGTCTAACTATAAATGGAAGCTAAGGGCTGTACGCCTATGGCTAGAGGCTGTACCCGTATAGCTAGGGGCTGTACGCGTATCACTCTCCATTACCTTGGACCTACTACCTATCTCAAATTCCAGTTGGAGAGCTCAGCCTAGCTAGTCTAAGCGTCGCCTCGAGTGCATCCTACTGAGTAGATCAGGTTATTATGTAGTACAGAATATTTAGTAGAAAGCTTCATTCATCATCACCATCTATCATTATTCTCTTCCGTAACGGGCTCCTTGCCCATCAAAAACTAACTTACTTTCAATATACTCCGTAGGCAAAAGGTTTACTAGGTATGGAGCACTCGTATAACCAACTATAGGGTCTAAACTTCCATATTATCCCTACTGAGTAGAAAAGCTTCTGGTTCGCCAGTAATTTTCCATTTGCTGGCGAATTTTCCTTGCATTAAACTGAAAAACTTTCCAGGGGCCTTTTGATATACTTTATCTACTCCGGGGTACTACTCTATTTGAACGGTATAAGATTTTTCATGTCTCTGAGAGCTGGAGCAAGTTACAAGGTTTTCAAGTGGGGGGATAGACTAGTCTATATTTGTTCTTCACCCCTCAATCATTTTTAAAAATTATAATATTAGTTGCTCCATACTACTGCTAATCTACATATTTCTTATTATCAATATTATTTCTGTCTGTTGATCGCCCATATATTCATTTTTCTCTCATCTTCAAAATGTCCCAACTACAAACTGAAGCATCATTGTTTGATAAGGCAAAAGACACAATAGAATTCTTAAAATCACGCCTACCCTCGCCTTTACTTGCTCCTCGTGTTGCTATTGTTTGTGGATCAGGCCTCGGAGGGCTCGCAGATACGGTTCATTCTTCACCGAAGGCGGAATATGACTATTCGGATATACCCCATTTCCCCCAATTGACTGGTAACCCCAACTGGCTTATTCCATGGGTTTGAATACAGCACTCCGCTTATACTTATAGTAACTGGACATTCCGGAAAGCTAGTCTTCGGGCTCCTTGCTGGTAAAGTCCCAGCAGTATTGATGGTTGGCCGTGCACAGTAAGATAAAGCTTCCTGTGGCTTGCACTTTTGATGCTCTACGTACTAAAATATTAAGCTTTTATGAAGGCCACTCCATTGATCAAGTGACATTTCCTATTCGAGTGTTTAAGCTGATGGGAATTGAGACAATTTTCCGTATGTAATACAACTCTTTTGCTCTAATATCACCTCCAACTTGATCGGAGGGAATGAATGTACCTCGGAGAATTCATTACTTACACGATCCAGTTACCAATGCGGCGGGGGGGCTGAACCCTGAGTACGCAGTCGGCGATATTGTGGTATTGAACGATGTCAGTGTGCTTTCCTTTCCTTCGCTATTTCCCACTCCCCCATGAAATCATTCTCACATGGGTCATCCAGCATATATTCCTTGCCGGGCTAGCAGGTATCCACCCACTTCGAGGACCCAATGAACCGGAGTTTGGAGTTAGATTCCCTGCTTTATCCGATGCATATGACTTAGAACTTCGCTGTTCCGTACATAATGCTTGGAAGTCAAAGGCATCCGAAACTAGCAGACGCCTCCACGAAGGCGTGTATGCTTTTGTAGGAGGCCCAAGGTGCGTATCCCAACCAAACTATGATTATCCGCCAAAATTTGGCTTACGCTCATAGCTATGAGACGAGAGCCGAGTGCCGCATGCTTCATTTATTGGGAGCCGATGTCGTAGGCATGTCAACGGTCCCGGAGATCGTGGTGGCTAGACACTGTGGAATACGAGTAGCTGCTCTGAGCCTTGTGACAAATAAGGCGGTTCTATCACCTGTGCCTCGAGGTGATGACAGCTTTTTACATACCAGGGATGCAGACGAGTTAGGCGCAATTATGACCGAAGGCAAAGCGAATCACGAGGAAGTGATCGAGGCAGGACGCGCAGCGGCATTTGACATGCAGGTACGTTATGATGACCTTGGTTCGATAACTGCGTAGTAACACTGGGTCCAGATGTTGGTACAGGCTGTCGTTTTGAATATGTGGGCCGCAGAGAGTTGAAAAAAAATTCCTATGGTGTCATGGCGTTCATCGCCGAACTGCTGTGACGTTGATCGCGCTTATTTGTGACTAAACTTGCTCGCCGGGTAAGAGAAGAATCGAAAATTGACACGGTTGTTACTTCGCATCAAGCTCCAGATCATTGTTTGGACCGGTCTCTTTTTGTCCGCAAGTTGTGGTAGAAAGACCGCTTTCCACTTCTTTTGCTTGTTTGAACATTCGTGTACCTTGAGGCCAGGCGTTTGCTATCTTTTTCGATGGCCAGGGCCTCCTCAACGAACGTTCTCTTCCGATCCCTTTTCGAAATCCGAGCCCCAAAAAACTCAGTAGAGCCTTCAATGACTGTTCCAACCTGTGAAAATTCCGGCGCCTTTGCTTTGGCATTATCTTTCTTATAGTGTCTTTTTGGGTCTAGCACTGAACGCATTCGTATTAATTGTAGATCGCGTCTGAGTTCGGGAGTGAGCTCTGTTTTTGGCATATCAAACCAATCACTTCCTGCTGTAGCTCGAGTCTTTTTGGAACCAAAATTGTTAGCATATCTAAAAATATGGTGTATGTGGCAGAGTGAAAAAATTAGATGCTCAGAGTAACTATGAAAAATTAAAACTCTCACTGTCATAGCGCAACCCAAAACGAGTTGTGGAAGCCATGTCAAGAATAGAAAATTGGGAATGTTCTCATCATAGCAGCAAGACCGAAGCGAAGGAGACTATTGGAGAAGCAACTTACATTCCCACCTGGTCTCTTTGACCCCGTAGCCATTACACAATTAGTAGGATGAAAAACATCCATAGATTTGTGATCCACGATTCGTGATGAATCGATTGAAGTTACATCATTTTTCTGAGAGAGGTATGATTTGACAGAATGATTGACTTCTAAATGGGGAGTGGAGGAGCTGATCCGTCAGTAGGAGCGAACATATCTTTCCTGTTTTCACTCTAACCTTGGCAATGGGGAGCCAGTCACAAGCTGGCCATCGGGAATTTCAACGGTCAGACTTGGTTGAATATTCCGTTGATTCACACGTAGCCGGCTCTCGGCATCATGTAGAAGGCGTTGAACCTCATCATCTGTGAGATCAACTTCCTCATGACGTTGAGCGGCGGTCTTCTCAAAGCATGTCGAATTCTTCATGTCCCAAGATGACAAGAGACAATGGAAGTTGAAGCTAGGATTGAGGGTTGACTGGGATGTGCTTTGAATTTATATGTTAGAGAGAATTTTTATTTGTGGGTGGGACCCAATAAGGTACCTACTTGTTATTAGCCAAGGTAACCAGTGGATGCCTGCGAGTAAGTTTGGCGCTATGTCAGCTGACCTCGCGAACGCATGCCTGGCATGGGGTCAGGTACCTAGTTAGCTACCAGGTAGTTACCTAGTTATCCGTTAACTAGATGCTTCCAGGAACTCTGCTGCCATACATACATATAGACACATACAAATTTACCTATATTTTAAAGTAGTATTTTGAATTATCCAGTACTTAGTAAAAAATGTCCATAAACCTTTATTCAATAACAATTTCTTGAAACTTGAACACTCTGTAATCTGTAATCTGTAGTCTAACGCAATGCAGTTGGATCACGTGGTATCTGAACCTCAACGTCGAACGAGTCGACATCGCCTTAACTAACTATACAATACAGACCTATTAAAGAACCATATCCTTTCCTAATTAACCCTACACTTGAAGTTAATCTTTCAAAGGATCTCTAGTCGCTTCTCTGCGCCAAAAAAGACTACAGCACTTTCAGAATAGTCTGCATTATTGGGCTCATTAATTCACCTATAATTCAGGCCGACATACAAAGACGTTCAAGATTTCTATGATGGATCAAGTGACCCAAGGCTCTGGGCAGCAGCAAGGCAGACAACCCCCAGTCTATGATATCAGAAATGGTGGTCACTATGGTAATAGCTCTCCATTGTATTCCCTCTAGGTCTCTACATGGCTCTCCTATTGTACCACAGAGTTACCGCGAGTTTTGACAGCAGCTGATCATATTCATCTTACAGGTGCAAGTGCAGCGGTACGCGAAAAAGAACCTACATTTTCCGATATTGAACCATTCTTAACTCGTTCGCGTGCTCGGAGCTTCGCTTCTACGAATGGAAATTCTAACCTTTGTCATGCTATAGCTTTCAGCACAAGGATATGCTCCAGTAGCAGAACTTTATACTGGCACTTGGGCAAATGTAAGATTGACAGGCTGAACGAATGTTCTTTCGCCATGTTAATCCACCTTTAGGTCAATCAAGGATTACAGGGAACAGCTCGCGACATTTTGACAACATACTGGCAACATGTCATTAACCATCTCGAATCCGACAACCATGACTATAAAATACATCAGTTACCCTTGGCAAGGATAAAAAAGGTTATGAAAGCAGACCCGGAAGTTAAGATGATCTCAGCTGAAGCACCTATCTTATTTGCAAAAGGCTGTGACATTTTCATCACGGAATTGACTATGCGAGCCTGGATTCATGCTGAAGACAATAAGCGACGTACACTGCAAAGATCAGACATTGCTGCAGCCCTGTCCAAGTCAGATATGTTTGATTTTTTGATTGACATAGTCCCACGAGAGGAGGCCACCTCGCATGCGAAGCGGTCGAATCAAGCAGCCGGTGCTGCAGTCACTGCCTCTACCGGAGGGGCGCCAGCTGGTCAAATGCCCCCTCAGCACAGTGTTCAGCATCATATGCCCCCTCCTGACTATGGTGCGTTGGGCCAGCATAGTCTTCCACAAGACCAAGAATACAGAGCCCAGCCACCTCTGTATGCAGGTCCAGTGCAATCAGACCCGACTGCAGCATACGCCCAGGCGCAGCCGCAAATGTTTGAGGGCATGTACGCTGCTTATCCCCATTTGCCACCCCAGCAGGTTTGTAATACCCTCACCACATCTATCTTAAGTTCAAATTTCCCCGCTGACTCACTAAACTTCATTATATAGTAAACTGCAATACAGGCTAGCCTCTCTAAGTTGTCTAGTGTAAGAGGAGTATTTTTGTTTCCACGGCCGGATCGCACAGGCATAAGTAACATCCTTGAATACTCCTTTCTTTTCTCCATATGGTTTCTGTGGAATGTACGTAGTCTGTTGGCATAGTGCAATATTGAACATTTCCATTATACTACGGACAATACCACGAAATATATCAAAGAGAACCCCTACTATGTTCTTTTTCCAAACCTCGAGGAGAGAGTAGAAAATTTGTCGGCTTTAGTCGGGCTTTGCAACGTATGGGTGATCCTAGCATTTTTGAGTAGGCAAGATCGGAAAAGAATAGCGAATTACTTACTTTTCTAAAAGAATGGGGCCATTGAGAGCATCGACTCGTCCATATTTCTTATTCCTAGTCGCGATATCATAGAATTCGTCCGTGTTTTCGGCTTGCATTAACTGCACAGTCTGCTGTAACTCGTCCAGGTTCTCTCGTAAAATGGGTACACCCAGACTATCAACAAATTCTGTGAGATATTGAACATCTTTTGCGAGGGCTGCGACTCCATTGGGGTTAATTTTCTTGACCTCAGGGAAAAGAGGCTGGGCCTATGCTAACTATCAGCACTGGAGTAACAGCAGTATATGAATGGACAGACCAGGATCATATTCGCAGCATGACTAAGAGCGTCGAAATATATAAGCTCTTTTATCTCTGTGGGAAGGCCGAGTAAGGTTGAATTCATGATGTTAGATAGAAACCGAGTTAATGTCTGCATGTAATTGCTTGGCTCGCTAGGCGGAACGGGTGCCATCCATTCGTATTCTGCTGTCTCAACAAGATCATCGATCTTTGAATTTACAACTTCAAAAATGCGCTTTTCAGCGGCCTTTTTGTTGTTTCTGAATTTCTCGGTGGCTTTCAAAGATATCGGGCCACCTGTTGCATTCGATGATCGAGCCGCAGCCAAGAGATGCTCTAGTTCATGACAGGCAAGTTCAAAGTGTTCCAGATTGATGAGAATCTGAACAATCTGGCCGAGATATTGAGAGGAAAGACGCTCGACAAGAGTATCGCAGACCTTGTTTGAAAGCAATTCATCCAGTGCCTTAGATAATCAGTACTAGAATCATGTAATCTCCTCAAACAGGGTGACATACGTTTTGTAACGTTTGATCAATAACATCGGGATGCGAGAACTCATTGTTAGCAAAAAAATAAAACTGATTTAAAAAGTTCCGAATATCAATACAGCACAGAGGGTACATTTGCGAAAATGGCAAGACACATGGAAACCTAGATCATTAAATCTGTACCAAGAAAGGAGGAATAGAGAAAGTACATACACTTGTTGTTCATGTTGTTTAGTCGGATTGTACCAACTAACATTGAGTACTTTCTCATACTCCTCAAGAGTCTGGATAGGCATAGGCATGTAGTCATCTGTGGTGACGATCTATAAAATCAGCCGATCCGAATACCAAATGGCTGAGAACGTCTAACCTCTTGGAAGTCATCGCTAAATCTCTTCTTGAGTAGCTCGGCATATTTCTTGAACAAGATCAAGAGAACCTCATCGAACGCTATCACGGAGAAATTCCATGTCTGAGGTGAAAACCTTAGTTGTTTGTTGTGATATGTTTAGCTAGGAATAGGGTTCACAAACGTCCATTGTTTGCATAAACAGTGCAATAAGATTTTTAATCTTGAGGATGCTTTCCGCGGTATCAACTTCGCCGAGAGCTTTAGATATCAAGCCGACTGCAGTTTGACACATCGAGTCCCAGAGCTCATCAACCTAATTTCTTTTAGAAATTATCCCACCCGTGAATGTATTGAATGGTTTGGCTTACATCAACCGGCGACCTAAGGTCGGGAATTCTTTTCATTGTAGACCGTTCAACAATAGCAAATCCCGCCATTTCTTCCAGCAAATTGTGTAGGCTAGCGCCATCTTCATCAATCAGGGTTACGGAAGCAGGGATCAGTAGTTCTTTCTGTCGACGACGAGTGTTTGCATACTCAGCCTTGAACTTGTCCACGTGACCAAGGGATTGGTGAATATGCAAGCATTCAAGCAAAGGGGTGAAGTCCACCTGAAGCTCATCATTCTCAAGTAAGTCATACTCTTCATGTTCATCAGAGACAAGCTCAATGGCAGAGTTCAGCCTAAAATTTTCGAGAAAGGGGACCTTCTCTATTCTTTCTTTGTGTCTTGTTTTCCGTAAATCTGTGTGGTAGAGGGCTATCTCTCCGAGATACTGTGACATTTCGCGGATTCGGTATAACCATGTATTCAGATCAGACATAACAGCTTCAGCAATGGCTTTTTGTGTAGCCGGAACGGAGCGTTGGATCATTTCCGCAATCTTGTATTGTGTAACGCCTTTGAGGTGGACATTCTGAAGCTCTTCAAGGGCACGCAGCGCAGAATAATGGTTGCGCTTGGCAAGCAAATCATGGACTTGATTTGCAAGGCGCAAGACTTCTAGGCAGTCTTGTAAAGCGCGGAAGGTCTCATCAATGTTCTGTCGATGGCTTCGCGACTCGACCAAAGCTCGCTTTTGCTCGGCCAATCGCTCAGTGCTCGCTTGAATAGACTGGTTGAGATCCAATATCTCTGCTGTAACGCTCACGGTACCTTCCCTGATGCGTAATAGTTGATTGACAGATGTGACGAAATCTTGATGGTTGGTGCTGCAGATTCGTTCTATCTCAGCCTCCTTATCACCGGCGAATGTAGTCAGGCACTGCAGAAGCAATGAAGTGCGGTTTCCAAAGCTGTATTCTCGGATGGAAGGAATCAATTGGTCAAGGTAGTCTGTGTCGGAAGGGGATATAATGATCTGCATCAGAGGCAGTGGCATTTGTCTAGTGAGCCAGGGGGTCTATACGGAATATCGGTCCTGGATGGCTTACCTGGTTCAAGACGTGTGATGGCTCGTTTCGAGGATTCATGGATGGCATCCTGGGCAGTGGTTCCCCAAATAAAGATCAGGATGAAGTACTAGGTATGCGAGGAGATAAATGATAGGTTACATCAGGGATTTTGAAAAGGTTGTATAATTAAAGAGCTAACCACGCCGAGTGCGTGAACGAGTCCGTGCATTTTACGATGTAGATTTAAGCAACAAAGGAAGGTCCATGACCTGCTCTAGTTATATCACCACGACTTGATTACGTGATTTGAGAGAGAGGGGTCTTAATGGTGTCTACCAGGATATTTTACCTTTGATATTATTCTAATGTCTGGTAGAGATACATGTTGCTGGGCGACCCTGATTTAGTAATATAGAAAAATTGTTGGACGTTGTGATGTGACGTGACGGGGGTCGTGCGGGATCATGGATGGCTTGATAGGAAGGGCCGGTTGAATAACCACCCAATACCTATAAAGCTGAACTAACATACCTTTCTTGTACTCCATAACTATCTAGTAGCTACGGAGTACTTGATCTTACCTTAGATTTGAGGTAACTGGAAATTACTCTGTATCTACCTCGGTAGATAATAACTACCTTTAATTGATCAGGTATCTAACCGGCCCCTCCAGTCAAGCCGTCGGATTCAGGTCCATGCATTCCACGGCTCCGTTGGAGTACCTCCAGGGCAATGAGCATCGATTTTTTCATCTTAAATAAACCAGGGTCGCCAGTGACATGTATTTCTATGTTGACCTTTGGCCTAGTGGGTTGTATCCCCGAGTACTGGAGTTTTATAATAAGGTTTTTAACAATATACATGTATATATATGTATGTGTTATACGTTTGTAACTTTATACTATTAATCCATCTTGTTGATAATTCCCTAAATTATGAAAGGTCTGAAGAGATACATGTCCCTGGTGACTCTGATTTGGTATAGGAAGACTGATGCTCATTGTCTTGGAGGGCTCATTCTCCTGGCGGGGGCCGTGGACACAGATGAACGGCTTGACAGGACGGGAGGCTACTACCAATCTTGGAAGCCTCAGGATAACTACCAACTATCAGCCGACACACCTGGGATTATATTTTAGTCTTACCTGCTGGGTTTCATTCTCAAATTTTCTCTTCTGTTTATGTACAGGCCACCTAAATACCTACCTAGGTGCTTTTTGTAATTCTTACAGCTGTACCCTTCCGAGTCACTTCTACACGTTAGAAAGAGGTCCCCTTTTTAACATGATAGCTACATCATGAGGTTCATGCATTTTATTTATTTATTAACTTAGATTATCCTACAACCAGCTTGCTGGTAGGTTATTATTTCACTTTTATTGCTAATCAGAATATACCTTATGCATATAAACATAATGCCACTTTCTTCATCGGTATAGGTGATGTGACCTAAATATTGCACTAAATATGTCTTGTCAACACTATATGCCAAACTCTTACTCTCTCTTTCTTAAAGAATCTCTTAAAAGATTAACTCCCTTTTCCCCTTCACCTTAGTTATCAGCATAAGCACATATTTGACTCCAAGATATCGCAAAAACTACCAAACCATTATTGTTCCTCTTCCTCAAAGCCTTTCCCTCCCTCGCTCCTCAGGAAACTGGGACTGAAGAGAGTCTGCACAATGAGAGCTAACGACTCTTCGCGTTTAACGAGCAGTCCTTGCTCTTCGAACGGCGCTATATCATTGCATGGGTCTCCAGATACCAAGCTCACAGCGTTCTCCCCCGAGGACACGAAATCAAAAGATTGCCCTGGATCTAGCATCGGCGCTCTATCGAAGCAAACCACACTACGCAATGTGTGTTCCATGTAAGCAAGCTTTTTCGTTGGATAGAAAGCATATTCCTGCTAACCTACACAGGCCCGTTACCGATCCTTTTCTGATCCCAGGCGGTAGCTTGGGTAGAATGCAGCTTTCCCCAACTGCAAAAAGCTTCATACCTGGAGATACAGCTGGTCCTTCATTTGAAGGAACCCCATCTCAGAGCCAAATGCATGATCGACTTGGGGTTGGTTATCTAGCTGCCAATTCTGACCCTGATAACTACGGCTCTGCCAGTGGCTACAAAAGATCCGAAAGACAGGGGCCTGCCTTTGGACTGATTGGCAATTCTCCCTTGGCTAAGAGATCCAATTCGATCACCGGAGTTATCGATCAAAGCAGCTCTGAGAGACGCAGCCGCGGATTTGCCATCGAAAACGTCCAGACCGGTCTTTCACACTTATGCCTAGCTGGCTTTTTCAATGTAAGAATCTCCCTGCTACCTTTCTTGCTCTGGTTGGCCTTGTCTCGAACCACTATATCACCCTCTGATACGAGAGTTATGGTTCTGTTTTTTCAACTGGCTATTTTATATTTGAGTTTCAACTTTGAGACTATGGTGTTTTGACAGTTTGCTAACATTTCGAAGCGTCGAGAGTTTGGCACATTGAAGAGCCTCGTCCTCACAGATCTGGAAGCAATGGGCAAAGTGTACGTTGCATTCACAGATAGTCGTGAGGCAAAACGTGCTATACAGAAGATACATCTCCTTCGACCCGAATGGCGCGTTACCCCCCTCACTTCCAGAGAATTTTTGCAGCATACCGAGATGGCAAACATATATCAGACAAGCGATTTCGAAGGCCAGTTGCTTGTTACTGCCTTTTACGACAGCCGCAACCAAAATCTCAACTCACACAGTGTGGCCCGTTGTCTCGAATCCCTGGCAATTACATTTGGCGATGTAAAAAACCTGAAACCCCTCATCACAGGCCAGGAGAACATTTGCGAGTTTCTTCTTGAATTCTTTGATACTCGTGATGCTGAGCATGCTCTGGCAATCTTGAATGGGGTCTCTGTTGACGTAAGTTGAATATTAATCTATAATACCTCTATGTTCTTTCGCCCAAGCTTCTCTTGTTAACCAGAGACACAAAGAATTGCATTTTTGAGGTGGCCTCTTTCAAGCCCGATATAAACGAGACATCCCAACCTCGCAGTATAGTTACCTCTCCGGCGAAAGAAAGACCCCGCTATGACACCGTACGCCGTCGCCACATCTCTCGACCTTTAACCAGATTTGGTCATCATAATCCTTACATGGAACTGAGCCCCACTGGGCGCTCAACCGTTCCTGCAAACGAGAATGCTAACCTCATGGATTGGATGTCGAGGAGTGAAGAGAGACTTGCGTTACCGCCGCGCCGTGAGACAGGCTACGAGCTCGATCGCTTCTCTGATATGCGTCTCAATAACCAGAATTGTGTCGATACAGAGCGTATCCGACTTGGGTTGGATGTTCGTACCACAGTAGGTGGTATCATTTCTCATCATTGGACCAATGGCAAGAAATTAACCTTTGACTTTAAGATCATGCTTCGAAACATCCCAAACAAAATTGATCAGGTAATAAATTCAATTAATGATAGTTCTGTCTCTAATCAAATTGCAGGCTATGCTAAAGGCGATTGTTGATGAAACAAGCAAGGGAAAATATGACTTCATGTATCTTCGTATTGGTAAGTTATTCGCTTGAATCATTCTCTTAGATTCTTTGCTGATCATCCGAGAGTAGATTTTGCCAACAATTGCAAGTAAGTTTTTTTGGCCAGGTTATCAAAAATGCCTTACAATGGTATTTAATGCGAGGGACTAGTGTTGGCTATGCCTTTATCAATTTTGAGGACGTAAGTTTAAATAAAAATGCCATATTTATAATGAGCTGCTGACAAAATGTACTAGCCAATTGATATAATTGATGTGGGTTAATATAGTTTCTTGAGTATCCGGATTTTGACGTGCTCACCATCTTTTAGTTTGTCAATACTCGGGCTGGAAATTCATGGTAAAGCTTCCCCCTGAAGTCCGTGTATATTGCTGATGCATTATTCCCAGGAACTGCTTCAACAGTGACAAAGTTGCCGAAGTATCCTATGCTAGTAAGTGTTGCCTCTTTGAAATGCATTCCACATCGGGCCAGTCTAAACATGACGCCTAGCTATTCAAGGGAAAGACTGTCTGGTACAGAAGTTTCGGAATAGCTCTGTCATGCTAGAACACCCATCTTTTCGCCCCAAGGTATGTGGCACTGATTGGACATTGCATGGAAAGAGCTTATTGGTGTGCATGTAGATCTTCCACACCGGCACTGGGCCTCTGGCAGGCACCGAAGACCGCTTTCCGGGACCGGACAACCCATCCAAAATGCGTCGCAGTATTGAAAACGCTGAGCATGTCGGTATGTATCCATATTTCTTGTTCTCAACCTCCATAATCTTTCTGATAACCCCGAAAAGGTTTATTTGCACCCCGAATCAATCAGCAGTATCGTGACGACCAACGCCGCCGCCGCTCACAGTTTGACCGTGGAACAACTGCTTCGGACCGCGACATTGTGCTTGTTCGCACTTACGCGCCTCGACGCCCCTCTGGGGTCAGTGAAGGTCTTAGGAGCGCCCCGTCCACCTACCCGTCTATGAATATCTGGTACGATGATGCAACTATTGTCGATCGCGGCCCGAAGACCTCTTAAGTGCGCCTAAGAGTGTTCCCGGCGTGAGAAACCCTGAAGTGGAACACAAAACCGAGATCTAGACGTTACTGATTTCTCTGGATGATGTACATCTTGCCTGCAAGGTGATGCGATTTGCTTCTGTCCTTTATCCAATTCCGCTCGGTTATGGAGTACCTCGAGTGATGACCAATGTTTGGGCATATGTAAGAACCTATTCTACGCCCTGGATGGCTGAGATATGGGATCTTCAGTTGAGTCTGAATGTTGGTTTTCATCTCCAGTTGGTAGTTCTTCTGCTGTGGAAATCTAGCTTTGTTTGTGATGATATCTCTGGAAGACTATCATTACTATGAGAAGGCTTCTAATGGATGAGAACTTTTTTCTATCCCCTGCTGCTATTGCTAGTTCCGAGGTATTGAAGTGTAGATCGTAGTAGCCTGGTCTCGAGATTTCAAAAATGGAGTTGTGGGACAACCAGGTTCGATTAGAGCCGCTGGACACCGGTTGCAGTTGTATTTAATTTAAATACTACTGCCAGATAAAGTTAGGGGAGTAATGTAACTAGGGGGTCCAGGACAATGGTCAGTTTTCTCTAGAAAAGGTGACCGCTCCTTGACTGCGCAGCAAGATACAACTCAGAACCAGGAATTCACCCAGCACATGGGATGTCACAGTACTATATCGACCCTCTTGGCACGTGAGCTAGAGTATCTCCAGCTTCCCACTCTGAGTTCTATACCTATTCTAGTCCTGGCATCAGTATACTCTAGTGAGCCAATGTGTCACATGGAGCGAGAGGAGCTTGATTCAATTCAAAGCAACATTGGCCGATTGTCCAGAGTGTTCTAAACCTACCGTTATCTTGCGATTGCCTCTGGGAGATTTTGGAATCGACATTTGTAAGCCGGACAATAAAGCCTGAATTCCAGTAATAATAGGTAGCATTTTCTAAAGACTGGGGGTTTCTAGTCATGTCCAGAATTGTATCACGGGAATTCATACATTGTAATTATCAACCACGTAGTTTAGTACAGAGTACTCTGTACTCTGCACTAGTTAACTACCTAAGCAGGGCTGGCTCCACCTGCCTCACAACTTTATTTTAACATCAAGATTTTCATGATCTTGGATTCTCGTTGAATTTAAGAGATCAAGTTATGCTAGCTTTATATTTCTATAATTTCTATTAAACTCTCACTCAGTTCTGTACAGCTATCGGGCGCTAAAATTAGGCTGAGAAGAAACAAGAAGGAAAATCGACTTAGCCATTGAAATGCTGGCTCCCAATTCTGACATGGATATCGAGCAGATTTATTCTGCACATGCAATGCTTCAGCTGATTGCTCATCGTAACAAAAATCAACATGGAAAATCAAAATGGTGGAAATGGCTATCCATCCTGATACGCACCTCATTCCACGTCATGGCGCATGCTACCCAGAAACCACTGCCTAGCATTTCTGCCAACATGTATAGAAAGTATCTCGTGGAAAATGTTATACCCAATTCTTTTATGTAAGTCATTCGATAGCTTTGACCTACGCAAAGCTTACAAGCTATGGAAGGTTCTCGATGCTAATTTTATAATAGAGCTTTCTCGACAGTTATATGTGATAATCAATTCTCGACCCTAGGCACTGTCTTGTTGGCCCTGTTAAGTCGCCTTGCTAGAGCAGTAAGATTCAGTCAGAATGCCAAAATCCAGGTGTTGAATAATTTGGAGGCCACCAGGCGTCCGCTCGCCCGGAAAACAGGACAAGAAGACATTGGAGAAGTTGTGGCTCGTTCGGAAAATGGCACTATACCTCTAAAAAGGGTATCCCGCGAAAAAGCAAAGGTTATAAAAAAGAGTAAGCGAGCGAAGAATGCGATAGACGATCTTTTCGGCGCCTTGATTTAGTCTATTCTATACTGTACACCAAAATAATTGTATGTCCGAAGTCTTCAGCAGAAATTCTTTCAGAAGAATCTCCAACCCGAATAAAACAACAGGTTCACTCCGATATGACTTCCCAAAGTCCATGCCATGCTATAGAGGAATTTGGGTGAAAACACAGTCCATATGAAAAGATGTGTTCGCAGCAGTGTACATGCAGCCATCACAGATAATAAAGCCACTGCAGCATAGCATGTTGACACTGCAATATGGGCTTTCATTTTATTTGGCGCCTGAGCAGCCAGCAGGAGCCAGAATGCTGAAGACCACCATATGGGACCTGCCCAATTGCCCACAAATGTCAACAGCCCCACTAACGAGGCTGCATAGCTGCCTATACCGTTGTACGCACTAGAAAGATCAACGGATGATATAGCATTTGATCCACCAAATGCAAAGAAGGTCATGTACTGATAGAGAAGTAACGTGATAGACGTTTCAACACCAGTCAAGTCCATTGCACAAAGAATCGAAAGTTGAAGCCTGAAGAGAAGAAAAAGTGGGATATTTGTCGCGCGAGATTGTGTCAATAAAAAAAGGTTCAGAGCCTCGTGGAGAATCCTATTTGATACTATTGTCCCAATAGTTAGTATAAACGAATGTGATGGATAATGGCCAACTTACGATTTTCCTGTTGCGTTTTCTTTTGAAACGAAACTATCGTAAGAAGACCGATGCTGCAGAAAACAAATCGAGCCAACCAAAGAGGAGAAAAATACTGGATTTTATCCATCAATTGCCTGGCCAGGTAGCAGTCGTAAAGAAGCTCCGGGGAGTCTAGTGCCACGAATGCTAACTTGAACAGAAGAGCGATGCAAGTAGTGATGATGGCGGCTAATTTGAAAATCAATTTAGAAGGCAGATAATAAATCAAATGTCTGCATGAATCGGCGTAGGTGATTATGATCAATGTCCAAAGCATGTTGACATGGAAAGGAAAAAAATTGCGCGAGATGTCTGGCTCAGCTGCAAATTTTTGCCCAGTTTGGTTCCAGCGCCTCATGAAACGCTGCATAATGATAAGCCCAATAGCACCAAATTTGTAAAGCAAGGCGCCAATTGCTAGACAGATGGTTTTGTTTTCTATTGGCAATGATGTGAGTTGACCTGGTAGAGCATTCGATTTGGTGTGCAAATATAACGTCCACCCTGATAAAGCCCAATACCAGAATTGATGTTCTTCCTCGACATAGCTACTTGCAAACATCATGCATGTGAAGATCAGTCCACAGAACGTAAAATATGCTCCTGAACAATTTTGTCGCGAAAACTGTCTGTATGTTGACAGAAAGGAGAGCAAAGTAGCCGTGCTAGATATAATGATTCCCAGATAGAGCCTGCTGACATTGTAATTACTTGCAGTGAAGCTCATAGTTTTCTGTGCCGACTTCAAGAAATGCAATAAGATGGGCTCAATCTCGGAAGCATCTTCCCAGAGCCTATTAGTGACAGACGAGATTTCTGCCCACGCACAGTGGATTTTCTCGAGTTCAGTCATCGTATCAGCACCGCAGCCCACTGGACGCAGAGATGGATCAAATAATTGGTCAGGGTATGTTGCCTCCAGTACCCTTAGTAATTGCTTAGCATTCTCCAATAAAATGCTAACTCTTAATGGATCTGCAAATGTTAATTCTTGACCAATCTCCGACATATCGGGGGAGAACCATACCTTCATCCCACATCATGAGGAGCTCCGGTATAAATACCCCCAGATTGTTTAAAGGAATCGGTAACCCAAGTAACCCCGCGATTGTTGGTGTAATGTCTGATTGTTCAACGGTGCGGTAATATTGAAAAGGTTGGGATGCCTCGATAGGGCTTTCTTTTGGGTAACTTCTCCCCTGGAACCTAGGAGAGATGAAAACAAGTGCAGGTGAGGTTTCACCAGCCGACGACCCACCATGATTCCCAGCTTCATTCATGCCGTGGTCCCCACAAAGCACAAAGAGTGTTGACTGGAGATGTTCATTCTCTTCCATAGCTGTATATATTTGTTTGACAATAGAGTCCATCTCATTCTGCTTCCCCTTCATGTAGGGGCTTGAAGTTCTATTAGAAAATCTAATCAGATAGACAGCCAATAGATGTTTACCTACCTATTAGGGCCTGCCTTGTGTCCAATATGATCAAGGCCAAGGTAATGCATGATAAGAGCTGTCCAATCGCTATTTGAAAGCTCAAATGGGATATGCCGAGTCACATTGTTATCAACCTCGACAAAGTCCTAAGAGTTAAAGAATCAGTTTACCATGGTGTGTTTTGTTGTTTCCGCGGTTGACTAACCGAAACAAAAAAGCTCGTGGTTCCATCAGCTCTGTCAAACATGTCCGGGAAAAGATTGAGCCAAGTATCGTCTCCATACATGACAAGCCGGCCACCTCTTGCTTTCAGTTGAGCCAACCATGTGTCTTGATTACTGAGCGTTGATACACTGCTGGATTCGGCAATGTTCAAGATCACATCAAGAAATGATGGTACTGATCCAGTGGTAATCGCCTTGAGACGAGGCATTGTGACCGTTGGGGAACCAGCATAAGCAGTAAATGGAAGTGCAGACCCCGACTGGATCAAGCTGGTGAGAAATGTCAGAAAAAAATAATTGATATCACTAAAAATCCAAATAAAAGGCCAACCTTTGTGTGAAGAGGAAACCTGATCCATGGTCAAATACAAAATCACTGAGAATGTTAGTTACTCATATATTGAATATCACTCAGTACATTGAGTGTCTTACCTCCGCAAAGCATCAACCACCATGAATATAATTTTATCGAAGACTGGTGGTGGTGCATTAATATTCCCGGTTTCAGGAAAAGTAGCCAGGCCAGGAAGCAAAGGTTTATATGGAAAGAACCCTGTCGCAAAGACAATGATAGAAATGGGCAGTAGTATATTGGCAAGCGCAAGCGCCCAGGTATGCATTGGAAATTGCATATTACTTTAAATAAGGAGTTTGCAGCAGCATAACATTAATCCTGTAGAAGAACGAAAGTTGGACAGCTCCACAAGCAACAAATTAGCTCAGTTTTCACCTTTATAGGTGTTTAGATGACTGGGATATCACTAGTAGAATGAACGTAGGGGGTTTAGTTAGGCTTTTGGTAGGCATCTAAGCATTCAGTACTTAAGAGGTACGGAGTACACAGAGTATTATTCACTCCTCACCTATTCCTAGATCACGTGGATGAAGGTTATTCGTCAGTGGTTGTCAGCCAAGACAGTGGAGGGAGCTTCTAAATGTATCGGGGATTAAATGCTCTATTAAAGCTACATTACTAGCTAGTTATCCTGGTATTTTCCATGGCTGAATGAGTTAGTGCCTTCCCCCATAGTATCCCTGAAAGCATGAAAGGTACCTCGGTCAGGTAACCTACCTAGGTAGGCCTGGGTACGTACCTCTCTTATCAGCATGCCAACAAGGGGATTGATATACTCCGAATTCTTGGCAAGGACCCCTTAACTCGGCGACCACAGCATACGCTTGGTGCTAATTCTATTTCCGCTGTTATATATAAATTATTAATTCTAAAATTGGTTTTATGAATACAATAGCCATGAAAAACATCAAGAACTTGGCAGCGGTTAGATAACGCATGGGCATGGTATCGAAACAAATAACAACAAAATAAGGAGTATTATATTGTATTAAAAATATCAAAACTTTTTAAAGACCGAGAACTCCTGTAATCCATATAGTTCCCTCGTATCCCTTTTGTGTCTTCTATTTGCGAGTTAAAATATATTGATACTGGCAGATCTACGATTTGTCGTTGATAGCAAAGTAGATCTGCCAGCGGTCTCAATGGAATGTACACATCCGTCATCATGAAAAGAGCTGGCCTTCGTAAGACGTGGCGTAGCATCGGGTTTCTTCTCTTCTGGTAGTTATTGGAAAAGGATCATTTTTTCTTTGAAATTCGCTTGGCCTTCGAGGGGTGCTGCTGAAAAACGATGGAATTACGGGCCTTTTTGTTTCGTTTTTGAACACGCCGAGACTTTTGAGAATTGGCGTTGGTGAGCTTCCCACTGGTCTTTGTATCAATATCCATATTTTCTATTAAAATGTCAGATTTCCTCTCCCTTCTTTAGTAGCGATATGCGCAGGGTGAAGGGTCGGCTGCTCATGAAAGAATACACTTCAATTTGGAAGATTCAAGTCATACAGTATCAGGATAGAAATTGTTGACTGTATCTATATGTACATACCTGTCTCAGTAGCTGCAGATTCAATGGGTGATTTCTTTTGGTCGACCTCTGGACGGGGTTGTGCTGCAATCTCTTCTAACTTCGCAGAAAGTCTTGCTGTTCTTGCATCGGAGACTGGGCCGAAGACGGTTGATCGAAGCTTCGCACGATTACGCTTAGTGATGCTTGACCGAGTACTTTTCGCCATTATGCCTGAGAAATGAGAGGATATAACCGGGGAAAAAACAAGGCTAGAGGAGAAGAGAGATTTGAAAGTGTGAATTGTAGTTGTATGCTGGCACGGAGGAGGATAAAGTGTATTAAATTCATTTTCCACTAGTTAGTTTATCGCCTCCACTCTTTTTTAGTTGGCTGGTTGGTCTTATGTCATCACTTCGGACATGCCAATTCTCCTCAAGATCCGATCGCATTGTCCAAGTCAGACAGACAGAATCCAGTTACGTTCCATTCATACCAAAGAGTCTTTTTCTTTAGGCCATGTCTTGAAATGTTGATCTGCGAAATCTCTGCAAGTGGCATGCTTAATTAATCTGGAGAAGTTTCGGGGCTCTATGCCAGACTGCTGCTATTCTCTCAAGAGTCACGATGGCATCCTCTACCAGCCAGCTGCCTGAAGTTCAAAGTGTTGTTGCTTTAGTGAAAACTCTGACTAATGCACAGCTCAAAGATATACTGCGAAATGAAGGGCTAGCTGTCTCTGGCGTCAAGGCCTCGTTACAGCTCCGAATTATTGAATGTTCGCTTTACCTATCCATCTTCATCTCTGGATTCTCTTAGTTCAACCAACGTGGGACTAACACTTTCTCCATGATTTAGACATTGAAGGCCTTATTCGAGCAGGAAAGTCTGAGCGCTATGATGCACTAAGACGATTCATCTACAGCACTGCGCAGCGCTTGATACCTTCGACACAGTTACAACCACCAAGTCATCCTCAGTACCAATCACATGCAGTCATGAATGCTCAAAATAAACAACATTCGTTCCACCTACAAACAGCAGCTCATTCATTTGCAGGTGGTATGGTTTTGAGAGCCCTTTCTTTGATTGATCGAGGCACTTACAGATAGTAGGCCGCTTGATGTTCAAAGACAGTCCTTTCTATACAATCATACAACCTTTGACGTCAACTGTCGAATGTAAAGGTGAGCTGTTCTCTAGTATTCCCATACTTCATTTGCTCTGTACGAAAGCTAAAGTTGCTGAAGTACGCGAACAAACCAGAGACAGCGTGCATCTTCGCGTAATCCTTACGCCGGATATAACCGCAGATCTACAGAAGAACCAAAACATTCGGATAATGTTCTATTGCACTTCAGAAACAGGCCTCAACCAGTACACCAAATCTGATATTGCCTTTCCCAACCAAGTTGAACTCAAAGCAAATCTCGATGACGTCAAGGCCAATTTAAGGGGATTAAAAAATAAGGCGGGCACGACACAGCCGGCGGATATAACGAACTACATCCGTAAGAAGCCAGGGTATACGAATGATGTTGTTATGACCTATGCCCTCACACAGAAGGTATGTACTGGGCTTTGTCTAACACGTGTCATGCCTATCTGTAAGTTTATTGATCTATTTCTAGAGATTTTTTGTGCTTGTGAATCTCGTTCAGCAGCATCCAGTAGAGGAGCTGGTCAATCAACTGAAGGCGAGAAAAACGATTTCAAAAGAACAGGTTCTTCGGGAGAGTATGATCAGCCATATGATGTCTCTGGAATTACTAGCACTGACAAATCTGCAGTGCAAAATAAAGCTAACGATTCTGAAATCATTACTACCTCGAGTGTTATGTCGCTGAAATGCCCGCTGTCTACACTTCGTATTGAAAACCCATGTCGTTCCACTGTCTGCACTCACAATCAGTGTTTTGATGCGTCGTCTTTTTTACAGCTTCAGCAACAGGCACCGACGTGGACATGTCCCGTTTGCTCCAAGGCGACAAGCTTCGAGTCTCTGCAAATTGATCAGTAAGCTTAATTTGTTTTGATCCTTATTCCTTTTCTGACCATCTAGGTATGTGGACGATATTCTTGTTTCCACGCCAAATGACGTGGATCAGGTCATCATAGAGCCGGATGGTAGGTGGTTAAGTCCTAAAGGCCTAGGATCAGGAGTCGGGGGAATTACTCCTACAACAGATGACGATGACGAGTTGATCGAGATAAACCAGCCTGTGACTCCCCTCGTGAAACAAGAACCATCGTCAATAAAAATTAATATACAGAGAACACCTTCACAGTCTAGAGAACCATCAGCAACGTCATCTGCTGCACGCTTGATGACCAACAAGCGGCCCATATCACAAGTCATAGATCTTACTGGGAGTGATGATGATGATGATGAGTTACCCGTGAGGCCTATGAAGCGACCTGCTCTCGGCGGGGTAGGAAGGGACTCACTTCAGCCAGAAAACTTCGATCCTTTCACTTCAATCAATGGAGGTCATTATGAGTTCATGGGCCTGAATCATTTTCAACCGCAGAGCCCGTCTGGTGGCCATGAGGCATGACTTCAACGATTCATAGATACGTGGCGTTTGGGTGTTTATAGGCTGGCTTTCATGATAACCTCGGCATTGGGTGGATATCTACTGGCCTATTTGATAGGAATATTATTCAAGAGAAGTTTTTCTGCATCATCTTCCTTGATGCAACAAATACTCTCCTTTTGAAGTAGGAACTTTGGTTGTAACATATCTCCCGGAGTATGGAAATAGTCGTTTGAAGAAAACAGCGTGCATAAATTAGACATGGAAGTATTTCTGAACGACGCCTTAATTAGCCAAAGAACCCTGTATATCTTTATCCCATTCATCATCATGAATATTATGGTTACATTAGGATAAATTCATTTATAACATTTAATAAGACATTATTAAAAAGAGAGTAAAGACTAAACAATGCTAGAAAATTGCTAGCTACCTACTACCTAGACACAAAGCCTAATTTATGAGAAAAAGTCTCCTATTGGCTCATAACCAACCTAGTGTCGGGCTGGTTTGTACCAGGTAATATGGAGTACACCCCCTACCCGACCTAATAGTTACGAGCGACGTCTCTCATACCTAGGTAGGAGTAACTAAGGTCGGAGCCTACGCATCTCATATGCACCGCTGAATATGGAATTAAGTACTCCGTACTTCATACTCACCACATCTAGTTGAAACAAAGCATATTTAATAACTATCCTTTTATTGCACAAGAGGCTCAATCCTCGAATTGGCATTGCACTTTGACACTTCGAATCAAGCTCAAATAGCGCTGCCATCCTCTACCACAATGTCATTCGATGCATCGTCTCTACCATCTGACCCGCACGCCCGCTTTCTGAGCGCATCATGTCTCGATTTCCTCCTTATAGAGATTGTGCCTATGGCGGAAAGATTAGCAAAAGAGTTCAGTGTTGACGACAAACGACAGGACGACGAGGAGATTCGAGAATCAACTTTCTTCCGCCTCGAAACACTAGGCTACAGAGTTGGGCAAGGACTTACAGAAAGGTACTTGAGTCATGCCATTTCCAGTAGGCTATGGATACCAGCCGAAGTGTGGCGACCATCAATATGGCGTTTATAGAACAATTCTGGCTTGAGTGTTGCAACCGCTAATGCCCTGTTCTTTGATGCTAGGTAGGTTTTCTCGGGATCGCCCCCGTTTTTCTGATAACCTCGATGCCATCAAGTTTCTTTGCAAAGATTTATGGACCATTCTCTTCCGAAAACAAATCGACAACCTCAAAACAAACCATCGGGTTAGTGTCATCCACAATTTCATGAAGCGATAGAGAGCATGCTGCTATACTTTGAGAAATACACAGGAGATGAAATTGACACAAAATCCCGGCAGGGTGTCTACGTGTTGACAGATAATGCCTTTCGTCCATTCACCAGGATGAGCATGTCTGTCCGAAGCGAGGCCGTGTCTAGGGCGCAAGCGGTAAGACCCAAAGTGGATGGTACATCTTTAGCGTTGACATCTGATAATGAACGCAGCACTTGTGGTTCCCTTGTGGTGTTATTCGGGGGGCCTTGGCTAATATGGGAATTCATACAACTGTACAAGCGGAGGGATCTGAGCTTCCGTGTGCAACCTTTCAGATCAAAACTATCCAGCCCACGCCCTGAGGGTTTCTGAGAGAAAATTGTGTCGAATTTTGAATAAAGCTGAAGGAGAGGTCTGATGTCGGGCTTTGGCGGGTTAGATAATGCATGTTCCTGTAGCCCGTAACCAGCCCCCAAGAAGGCCAACTAGAGCTGCAGAAACATGCAGCACCCGCATCTCTGTGTTTATTACTGGACTTCTGACCCTCATATATGAAATGTGAACTTTCTCATTTCTAATCCGCCTACTGGCTTAATTCTATGGATCGATCCGAAAGGAATCTTTATGGAACAAGGGTAGCATAGTCTTCACTGTCTGTCCAGACAAGTTTTTCCCTAAAGCCTGTCCACCTCAGTCATTTTCTGATTAGCGAGGCTCTTCAATACCCGTTTCTTTGAGTAGTACCATCGATATATGATACCGGATGGCCATGGAATACAGTATTCATGAAGTTCACTGATAGGGTAGGAAAGCCTTGTCAGTGATGGGCGGGATATTTTACTTTGTTGGTACAGGGCTCTTGATGAAATCAACACCCTTCAAAATGTTACCCTGCAGGCCAGCCTTGCAGGCTTCGAGAAGCCTGCTCTCCTTGTCGGTGATGCCATCCAGGATGTTGATGGCTTTTTCCGCGCCATTAGGCTACGCAGTTTGTTAGCTGGATGTTTATCTAGGGGACAGTTTTCGATGGGTGGAAAGCTTACTCCGAGCTCAACAGGAGTTGAGAAGAATTGAACGCCGGTTGCTTCTGCGATCTCCTCGCCACCAACAACACCAGGCAAGTAGATGAAAGTTGGCTCAATAATGCCTTTCTCGCCCTTAGCAGCCTTAATAACGCTCTCGGCAAACCTGGACTTTGTTAGCATAAATATTTTTATCGCACAAGAGGGCCAGACCTGTAGCCGGCATAAGCCATGGAAAGAGTAGCGGAACCAGCACCATCCTTGGCCTGGACGACCTCATCGCCACCAAATTGGACGCCTGAGAGGTATTAGAGAGCGAGCAACCAAACCCAGCACCCCCTTGTAGAGAACTCACGCTTGATAAGGTCGTCGTACTTATCGTCAGGGATTGTAAAAGATGGAGACGCTTTGCTGAAGATCGGGACAATGGTCTCTCCAGAGTGACCACCAATGACAGGAATCTTGGTATGGGCGGGATTCTTCTGACCAGTGTATTTCTGGGTGAAGGTCTCGGCGCGAACGACATCGAGGGTGGTGACCCCAAAAAGACGCTTAGCATCAAAGACACCTGCAGCCTTCAGGACTTCTGCGGCAATCGGGACAGTAGAATTGACCGGGTTTGAGATGATCAAAACAAAGGCCTTGGGGCAATGCTTGGCAATACCCTCGACCAAGTCTCGAACAATCCCAGCATTGATCTTGAAAAGGTCATCACGAGTCATGCCGGGCTTGCCTGTTGGAAAGGTAAGATAAACCCCTTCAAAAGAATAGAGAACTAGGAAAAGGGAAACGAACGAGGGATGCCAGCGGGAATGACAACAATGTCAGTACCAGTCAAAGCATGCTTCAACCCATCGTCCTTGGGAAGATAGCCAGAGATTTTCTAGTATAATATTAGAATGCATAATGTAAGAAATAGGCCTTAGGATAAAGGAACAATATCATTGTGAACCCACAGCAACTGAAGAAATATGAGAAAGGTCGGCAGTCACACCAGGAGTGTTGACAACATCATAGAGAGCAAGCTCATCAACAAGTGGGCACGCCTTCAGCAGGAGGGAGAGAGGCTGTTGAGATATTATCATTAGATCCAGAGCATTCAAAAACCATCAATTCTAAAAATATGCAGCAGGGATTCTTACCTGGCCGATGCCGCCAGAAGCTCCGAGGACAGCTGTTGGAGATCTGGTCAGCTCTTGGAGATCTGTGTAAGAGCTTATGGAGAAGCAACTGACCTGCTTTAACCATAGTGTAAGACGATTTTTGAGGTTTAAAGACCTTCTGTAGACCAGGAACTTTGGGTTTAGAGGTAATGTGATGATATTGATGTTAAGTAGAGGAGAGGTTTTGAAGATCTAAGGAGGGGTGGGGTAAGTGTCACTGCAGAAAGAGGGGTAGAGGAAGGAAGGAGGGAGGGATAATAGTTGAGGCATAAATGAATAATCAAACCATTATTAAGTAACTAATAAAGCACTAGAGGATACTTTAGTAAAAAAATATACCATGAAAGCTAAAATTATCATTCTCTTTTCTTTTCTTGCTGGTGAAGATGCTTTTTCAAGAGGGTCCAAGAAATCTGCATATCACCACAGTACTTGCGGGGTTGCTTTAGTGCTTCATAAAGCCGGGGTGCATCAGGAGTCAATAAAAAGAGCAGTTTTAGTAATTCTAATGCTGCCATCATTACGCCTATTGCTCCTCTATATGAACTCTTATTTAGCAACCTGGTTACTTTTACAAGTATTCGGTGTATTTATCTTGCATCACTGTTGGGAAAAGACTCCTTGGCAGGGAACCAGTGGCTTCGCAGACAACTACTCCGTACTCAACAGAGTGGAGCAGAAGTGATGTTTGGCGGAGAAGATCAAATGTTGCCTTTAACCTATTAACCGAGTTTCATATGGGTCATTCCCTCTTACAGAAGACAGCTGGTAACTGAACGGCGAGCTCTTTGTTTACAGAGCGCTTGGATTTTATTCTATTTGACTCTCATGCTGTTCCCAATACACCCCATTCATGAATTATATCTTTCCTGGCATGTCCCTCAATTTTCCTGTTTACGCGGACTCCTTCTCAGCAGCCTTCTTGGCCGCAGCTCCGCGGAGCTTCTGAGGAGCAGTATCCTTCTTAGATCTCTGAGAGCGACGGATGGCACTGGCGCGGGAAATGGCCTGCTCGCGAATGTCGGCACGGTAACCGTTCTTAGCAGTCTTATCGGCGATGTTCTTGTAGATCCTGCACAAAGCATGTCAGAATGGCTCTTCAATTCAAAAAAACCAACGATCACTCTTACTTGCGGGTAGAAGCATTGGGGCCGAAGGTGACAGTCACAAAGCTCTGAGCGGGCTTCTGCTCGCTGCTAGGCTTCTTAGTGATGATGGCGACACCTCCGTTCTCGGTAGCCTGAACACCAATGGCCTTCAATTAATTAGCGTAAGCTGTTGGAGTTCCTTGATATCGAAATCTATACCTTCTCATTGGCATATCCAGAGTACTAGACGGAAGATTTGATTTAGTATAAATTGTCCAACAATCAAACTTCGACTATTATGGTACCTTGAAAGAGTGCTTGCCGAGGACATTCAGAGGGTCCCGGGAGAACTGGGAACCACCAGCGGAGTTGCGCTTGACGTGGAAAGCATTCTGGGTGCCTGTTTATATAAAAACATGATCAGCGCTGCCTCACTGATAGAATTAGGGTAAGAAAGATCATCCAAGTATCAAAGACGTAAAGATCTTGGACTGTTGTGGAATAGAGGGAAAAAATCACGTACGGGTGACCTGCCAGATGAGGTCGCTAGAAACGTTGGGTCTTTGGGCAGCCATTGTGGGAATATCTTGCAGGGACAGATTGCAGGTTCAGAAAAGCCAAAAGAATTTCGAAAGTGAGGTTATCCCAATGGCCTTGAATAATTGTGTGCGCCTAATGCCAAGAGTTGCAGATGCTCAACAGCCACAAGCCTCGCTAAGGAGGCCTCTTTGGGGATAGGCTGGAGAATCTGTGCCTTATATATAAGGCATAGAAATATCAATGATGCTGCGCCACAATCTTATGTTTGCGCCTCTTAGAACAATGGCACTTCATTTACGTATTCAATGCCATAACTACTTCGGCTCCTCGTGGCAGCCATCTGCCTAATACTTCATCTATACTGGTCCCTCTCTATCATCTACATCTCTCTTTGTTCTATCTTAATTAAGAGTATACTTTCCTTTTGCCAAGAGCACCTTCTTCGCCCGTTAAACTCCCCTATCCACTCACTCCCTAAGGTGGCCGTCATGAGCTACTTTTACCCTTCCCTATTAGTCCTTTCTGTTATTGTCTTTGGTACAGGTATATTTTTTTTTTCTTACGTTAGTTCAACAGTATACACAGGCTAACATGACTGCAGCGCTCTACGTCACTCGATCTCGATGGTTACCTCATGTACCTGTGCCCGGATACCTCTATCACCGCCTTCCGTCTAGTTTCGCCGCCGATCTAGAGGCTGGCTTAAGCTCCTCTCACTTCAACCTCTCCGCAAATATTGCTAACGGGGATTCGAGAGCGGGATTGGACCAAAATGCCAAAGAAGAGGTGAAGAGAATAATGAAGAGCCAAAAGGTTACATTCGATGAAGCTCGTCGGCTTTATACAGAGCACAGGTTTGCCAAGAACAACATTGGCCCTGATGGCAGGCCCAGGGACCCAAAATTTGTGTCATTTTCGTAATATCATATCAATAACCTGGTTTCCCCTTAAATGTCCCTCCCTGCCTATGGTCTTACTGTTTTCGAAGTAAATGATTTAAGCGACCCTCTGTTCTCTCACCACGCTCATTTTATACAGTCCTTTTCTCGGACCATGCTTTCATAATTTTGATTCAGAATAGTTTTGATAGCTCATGGTCAGTGTTGGAGCTATACATACGTGCCTGTCTTGAACACTCCTATCAATATTAGATGATATCAATTCAAGGCTCGTGTCAATCATTATTTTGTAGAGGCACAGTCAATCCTTCGTCCATTAATCCTCTCATTTCCCTTAACCACTAGCCCTCGCTTGGGGCTAACAGCTCGGAACCACCGGGTAACACTGGCACATGATAATATAAGCTAGCCTGATGCTGACATACTTCAACCTAGGTAACCTAGCATAAGATATGCCTCGACGGTGATACTTCAGCTAGTAAACCGGCAATTTGTAGTATCAGCGATTTCTTCCATAATTGGACTGCTGGAAGCCCTGTGGAAGAGGTGGTGGCACGCTAGAATGACCCGTAGGGGCTCCAAAGCTAGCTGGCGGTCCAAATCCTGGAGGCGGCGCTCCTTGAGGTAGAAAAGGTGCTTGTTGACCGGGCTGGTTGAATCCCGGTGGCATAAGTCCCTGGGGGCCTCCATAGCCTACCTGCGAAGGCGGCGGGCGCGCAGGGAGACCCGGCGGCGGCGTGACGAGCGTATTTGGGGAAGGGCCCGGTCGGTGTTGTGGTGCAGAGGGTTGGTAGCCAACATTTGGTGGGCCATTTCTGTTCAAACCCATATCAGGCGGCACAGCACTGATTGGACGAGAGACATCCCCATTTGGAGCCCCAGATGGCACGATAGGCGTTGCACCTGGCCCTCCGAATTGTGGTGGTATTGGTTGGATTTGCGGTTGCACATTATGTTTGCGAGCTTGCGCAGCGAGCATTCGTTCAGCTTCGTCGCCGTGTCGTTCGCCTTTGCCGTCCTTCTTATAGGCGTATTGTACAGAAACTTGCTTGTTCATGAGATACTGGCCGTTCATATTGGCTATAGCAGCATCCGAAGACTCAAAGTCGGCAAATGATACAAATCCATAGCCCTTGGATAGGTTACTATCGTCGCGAGCAATCTTGACCAAGTCAGCGCGAAAAGTCAAATAGTTCACATATCTCGAGAAAGCCTACCTTCGGAGGCGACACCAAGTTGCCAAACCGGCTAAATGTATCGAATATCACCTGTTCTGTGACCATGGGATCCAAGTTTCCAACAAATAGTTCGGCGCCGATCTCGACGGCTTTCTGTTTATCGGCGGAGGCTTTGTTAACCCGTATCGGTTTGCCATATAGACGAATTCCGTTCATTATCCGAGATGCGTATTCCGCATCTTCTTCGCTTATAAATTCCACGAACCCATAGCCCTGGTGTGATTGTGTCACTCGATCTTTGGGTAGGTGAACGTTGACGATGCGCCCAGCTTGTAGCATTAGCTCCCATACTAGACTGTCCGTAATCCGTTCGTCAAGATTGCCGACGTAGACAGTGGCCTCTTTATCTTGTTCCCTGCTTTCATGTAAGCTTGTAAAGTTCGTTTTCTTCTCTACAGAGTTGCCGTACCAATGCCTTGCGCCGGACATAGCGCCTGTTGTCAATCAGAGATACCACCAAGCAAGAGAAACAGGAAATCGAGTTGCAATAGATATTTTATTTCTAGATCGTCGAGGTGCTATTTTCCATGCCTGGATGTTTGCTGGTGACTCGTTCGGCAAGCGTGACAATTCTGAAGGGGGTTGGTTCAAGCTTCGGAGCAAATAATGTCCAAGCTTATCGTACGGAGGAAAACTTCCTACGGATTAGTCCTTCGTCACCAGCAAAAGCAGTCCCAACACGACAAAGGCACGACTGCCACAAAATACAGTATAACCACAGAGTCACTGCCGTGTTTTTTCGTGGTCAAATATCTCCGCATCTGAAACAACTTGACATCTATAATCATATCATACCTTAACAAGTCAGAATCTCCGTCAAGATGGTCCAGTTTTCCGAAGAAACAAAGGTTGAACACCCCGGTTTACATTTCCTTCTACAACAATACTGATGGTGTCTCTTTTCTATATAATAGGAGCGCATTTCCAAGGTTATTGATGTTTCGAGGGTCGCTATTCACTAGTGAGCCATGCACTTTTCACCTTGGATCTCATTGTCTATCCCGGCTCGACTTCTAACAATAATTCCGAACAGCGGATACTTGCCTCTGATTATTTATCTCGGTACGAGCTATTGGTTGACTGGGCTTTGTTCATTTGAATAGGAGGATGCTAATATATCCTAGGATATACCTACAGTGAACCGAAACCTTCGCTCTTCAAGTACAGAATCTCTCCTACGCAATCCATCTTGACCTGCCAGCTGACCATTGAAACAGGCTGTTCTCGCCATTGGCTTGATTGACCCTACGACACGATAATAACAGGTTAAGAATGAACTGAGGACCTGATGGGCAACTACGTTTTTGCTTTTCCTCCTTCGTCCGGGTTTGGAAACAGTGAGGCCAGGAGAGGGGTTTGATATCACTCGGGCTGTACATGCTGGCATCCAAAAACTGGAGAGGTGTCTGTGTAATTATAAATTGGTTAATTCAAGTCGCGGTGTTAAAATAGAAAGAAACGACTCCATTTTGGATTTATGTCCCTAGCAAACTCATCTCGAAAGCATAGCGCGTTGCAATAGATAAATCGACAACTGAAGCTATTTTTATTTATCTCGCAGGTTCGAAAATGTACAAAGCACTTAATTCTTTCACTAACGAGGCTGATCGAATTACCACACTTGCCTCTGGAACTCCAAACCCTTTCTGGGCCTCGGCCGAGTGAACAAATTTGCCGTACCTTTTTTTACTTAGCTCTATCTATTATTTATCTACTCCTCACTTTACCCGTCGCATCAGAATCGCGACCCTCAAGGTTCATGACCGACAAAGATGCTTTGTCGCTATCCTTTGTGGAGACTGTAGCAGGGTTCACTGCCGGAGTTGTCTCTACACTCTGTCTTCACCCGCTTGATCTTGTCAAGACCAGACTTCAAGGTGCGTGAGATAACCTAACTCGAGACATACATGACCGGCCTTCCCGAATCTCCCCTTTCTACCTAAGAACCCTTTGATGCTAACACCACGATACAGTTGACCGGACTTCTTCTTCTCGACTCGGTGGCTCGTACCTTGTGATCCGTAGAATATGGCATAATGAAGGTGGCATTGCAGCATTTTATCGAGGACTGGCTCCGAACCTTGTTGGGAATTCCACCAGCTGGGCCCTATATTTTCTCTGCTATAGCAACACCAAAGATTATTTGCGAAAATTACACGGTTCTCAAAATCGAGAGCTTTCGTCTTTGAATTATTTCTTAGCATCAGGAACAGCAGGTACCCCCCCCCCCCCCCCCCCAACTACGACGTTTTAATTAAGTCTGTGGTCCTGAGCGTCACCCAGGGGTCCTCACATCGATTCTCACGAATCCGATATGGGTCATCAAGACTCGAATGCTCTCTACCAGCTCCCACACGCCAGGGGCATACCGGTCCTTGACTGCGGGGATACAGCAGATCTATCGTTCAGATGGCGTGCTTGGTTTCTATCGAGGGCTTTTCCCTGCCCTTTTTGGCGTCAGCCACGGGGCATTGCAATTCATGGCGTATGAAAAGCTGAAAGTCTTTTGGGCACAGAGGAATCCCCTGTCGACGCCTCAGGGGCCGGATCTAAGAAACCGACCCGATCAGCACAGGAAACTGGGTAATCTTGACCTGTTTGTGGTGTCGAGTGTCGCAAAAGTGTTTGCCGGGTGCGTCACTTATCCGTACCAAGTGCTCCGGTCTAGGTTACAGATGCACGATGCACATCTCATCTACCGCGGCGTCACGGACGCTGTCCGACAAATCTGGGCGCAAGAGGGTATCACGGGGTTTTACAAGGGCCTCGGCCCGAATATCATCAGAGTCTTGCCAAGCACTTGGGTGACATTCTTAGTGTATGAAAATACCAAGGCATACCTGCCACAGCTGGCAGGAAAGAGAGCGGCCTAAAAAGGAGATGCATATAATGGTTCTGTTTTTCTTATGGAGCATCAGAGATGTGATTCTGTCTGCTGTATTCCTATTGTCCTCCTATGTACATTATTTACCCATTATCTATACTACTTAAGTTTCTTGGGTAAACAGATATGTATTCCTGTGGTCCATGAGCATAGTCTTAAGTTACAGGAGAATATAATACTGTATCTAAAAGAAGTGCTCTACTCAAGGCACTCATAATTGACAGGAGTCTTTTTATCGACCAAGTATCTACCTCTGCTTCGATGTATAAACTTTATTTTTGTATTCTAATATCACAAACAAAGAAATTGGTATCTTGCGCTATACATGTATGTAAATTATATATTCAAAATAAACAAAATAGTTAGGTCAGACCAGCAGAAGCATCATTGAGCCCGCCGAGCCGTATAGTAGCCATCAATCTCGTCCTCGTCACTACTACCGGTGTAGGACGACGAGTCCTCGTAGCTGTCTCTCCGGAGCTTCACATCCTCGTCCCTGCCGAGGAAAAGAAAGCTGCCCCCCCGGTGTTCGCTACCGAGGTCTGACTTTGTGGGAGAAATGACTCGATTCTTCCCTCGTCCCTTGATGCCTTTATTGCTGTTTTTGTAGAGGTCGGCGAAGTACTCCCATAACTGACGGTCAGGCTGAGACATTGGCTCGCCCTCTGTCATCGCAGAGAATTTCAAAGTGAGCTGTCGCAAGGTCGAGGCATGGAATTTGTTTTGGTGGGACTGTGTTTCATTGTCAGATATTGGCGGAGAAATACGAAGATAGGCTGCAGTCGCCATACCTTGAGGTTACCAAGTTGAGTGAATGGTTTCCCACAGTCATCCAATAGACAAACAAATGGTTTCTTTTTGAAGTGGATATTTTTATGGGCTCGTACATTTCCGAGCTGGGCAAATCTCTTCTGACAGACATCACAGGAATAGGGTTTCTCGCCGGTGTGACGTCGCTGATGCGTCTATATATGCGTTGTCAGCCGCGCCTTATGCTGCAGAAATGGAGATCAATAATGGCCCTACCTTTAGGTTACCTAGCTGTGAGAACCTTTGGCCACATTTTGGCTCTTTGCACACCTGTTGATTGACCCAAACGTCAGTCACTTGACGTAATATGGACATCTCTTAGGGCTAGACTTACAAAGGGCTTATCACCCGTGTGCGCCCTCATATGAATATCCAAGTGTGTCTTCTGAGCAAAGCCTTTACCGCACTGTGGATGTGTGCAGATGTACTTCCGTGGTTTCTTCAGCTTTGGAGGCGAGTTATCTTCAGGACCGCTCGAGCTGCGGCTTGTCGGGGGGCTCGCCGGGTGAGGTGGGGGAGTAGAGCTGTAGTTCTCACTGGTAAACTGCTGGAGCGGGGGCAGGGAGGGCGAAGAATCCTTAGGCGACCCGACTCTAGACTGAATAGCTTTCATCAAAACATCCACCTCCGTCGAGAATTCAACTTCCGTCGGGCCTGGGATTCTGATATGGGATGGGAGATAAGCTGCTCCATGGCTGGTGCAGAACTGGGGGGTATCGGGCGGCACCTCGACCTTGGGCATAGCATCTCTAGGGATCCTGAATATTGCATTTTTGGCCGGCCGAACGCTGGGGACAGGCTGTACCTGGGGTGCCTCTGTAGACAGACGGACATGTTGAGCATTGAGCGGCGGCGGCGGCTGATTCGTGACAAAGAAATGTGGGTATGGGCTGTGACTGTGATGGTGGTTTAAGATGTTCTCGAAGCTGTATGTTGTTGACGCAGACTGTTGTTGAAACGACATTGTATATGGTACTGCGGGATTGGTGTAGAAAGGATAGCTGTGACTTAGGGCAGGATTCACCATCCGCCGTGTGGGAACACCACCCATTGCATGGCCAGAGAACTCGCAATTGACAGGTTCTGGTGCTTCCATGGCGAAGGAGGCTGTTGAGACCCAGCCTCTTCCTCCAGAAATATAGCGACGGTAGAAGGGTCCGGATTGCGCAGACCAAAAAGGCTTTTGCAGGCCTTGACGTCCAATTACTCCTTGAACATATACTGTCAATGAACCGATACAAATGACAAGGAGATGGTTTGATTGCGGATGTATATGTTTGCTGCCTTTCCCTTTCCTTTGAATTGACGCTTGGGTGGAAAAGTGCCGTATAGGACAAAGAAGTAAGAAAATGACAATGAAGCCGAATCCGTAATCTATGTAGAAACACACGCCGGGGACCGGCCTATTGTCTGAAGAAGGGACTAGCCAGACTGTCAAAAAGATGGCAGATGATGTAGGCTGTTGGTTGTCCCAGCAAGGATCGAAGAAGATATAGGAGGGGAGATCCGCGTACGGAGTAGTAGATAGGCTAAGACGACCTGGTCGTGGTTTTCGACAGGGCCAAGGATCTGCGTCAAGGGTAGATAGTAACTCGCAGCAAGCGGAGGGTGGTGATTCAGAACTAGATATATAGCAGAATACAGCAACTGACTATACAATACGCTCATCTATACCGCACCAACCGGCCCAGTAGAGTGGAATTAGCGGGGGTGGAAAAGTGACAGGGATTTGGCCTGTTCATGCATGAGACAAGAAATCGATAGAATATATTTATATATATATATATATATTTAAAAAAAAATTAACCAGAAAGGGGAACTGCATGCTGATATGGGGAGCAGAGAAAATACACATAGTAATCAAGAAAAAAGACTGTGCGACTTGCTACAAGTGGAAATACTTATCAAAACTAGGGGAGTGAAGAGAGATCTGGAGTATTCCATACTGAATAACTCCCGGACAGGCGCGGTTAACAAAAAAAAAAAAAAAACAACCTAGACGAAGTTAGAGCGAAGGAAGAGAATTCTGGTCAGTTGGCTTGCTCGAAGATCTCGGCCTAAGACGATGACGTCCAGCAGGAAATTACATGACAATACGATACCATACAGTACCGATATGGTTCCCGACTATCATTACCTAGGTAGGTACCTTACGTACCTAACCTCATAACTAACTAGTTATATAACTAACTACTCCATGCCTACAGAGTACCTCCCTGTGTAGGTTGCAGGTAGTTACCAAGTCAGTTAACTAAGCAGGTAGGTTGCTAGGTACGGAGTACTCTGGAGTCTTACCGCCTATCTTACCCAACGACGAAGGATGGAATACGTCCAAAGGCCAATCGTGGAAGGATTATGACATCCCGATCACCTGGGTCTAGTTAGGGACGGGACTTTTGAATGATCTCGCTATGAAGGAATGATCTCACCGGTACATACGGAGTTGATACAGGGTTGACTTCTTGCTTGATTGCAGATCAGCCACCACAACAGAAGAATCTGTTGAGTGCGAAGGTACCTTCCTACCACCTTACTGCTCAGTATGTACTCCGTAGTAAGGTACTCGTACCGTCAGCTGACCAAATTATGAATGTCAATGTCCACCCACGCCCATTCAGCTCCAATTGAGGCTGACTCAGTCAAGCTACTTCAGCTTCGAGAATGAAAACGTATCATTTGCCATTGCCATGATCCTCTTTGATTTTCATCATAATCATCATCATCACAATAAATATACTTATATTACCATATACTTGGTATAGCTATTAAAAGGGTGTAGTTCTCAAGGTCAATCAACCCTGTCATAGTTATGACTAGTGTATTACTTCGTTAAAGACAACTAAACCAGGATATCCCGGCTGACCATGCAGGCACCAGCGGTGAAATCTCGACCGCCGAAGTACGACTCGTCCACCGTGAGGGAAGATAACTTGCCCTGGCGCCAAACCTGATCGTCGAAGTGTAGATCCCCGTTGTCTCTCTTACGGAATATTATTGTCATAGCCATCACCATGGCCACTACCACGTTTTCTTCGAGACAAAAGGTAGCCATCTATAGATTGAAGATACGGGAAAAGAAAAGGGAGAGGGTAAAAAACCCTATAGATTGCTCCGCAACGTCAACGCAAGCCCGTTCCAGCGGGAGAAGACCATGGGTTTGACAGCCGCTGCGTCCGCGGACTGATAACCTCGAAACGTCACCGAGATTGGGAAGGTATCTCGAGATCTGCTGATCCAGAACCAACACAGTGGGGATGATTTGCATCAGCTGTTTCGGATCCAAGCATGCATTTCGGAGAGGATGGATAGGTCCAGACTGGCTGCAGGACAATCAATGCAGAACGGCCGAGCACTCCGAAGGGGGCTAGGTCGCTTTATGCAAGCTGTGTATGGATCATATACGGCACTGCTCAGCAGTGGAGACTGGGAGAAAGGGCAATAATTTGGGCTTGATCAGCGTTGCTGTTCGGGTATGGGTCCAGCATTTGCGGCTGACGGGTAGATGACACACCCACGGCATAGAAAGGGCAACGTAGTAATTAGGGTACGGTCCGTGGTGGGCGATCAAATACTAAATAGTAGAATGTATCATGATTTTTCCTCCCTGGCTCAAGGAAACCCTGTTTTACAGAGTATGTATTGGCAGAATACGGAGTAATCATTTGTGATGGTGATAAATGTGACTGTGTGACGATACAAAGTACCTACTAACTCTGTACTCCGTACCTCTCTGTAACACTCCGTACAGACACTATTTCAGCGCCCGACTCGTATGCACACCACCATCCACACTAATTGGACGACCGACGACGGGCTGAAAGAATAGTGCAGAACAAGTCTCTATCCCATCCTACAGAGGACTCCGTAACACCACGCCGACCCCCACCCCTCCGAACAAAAGCGCGGCGACCAATAGTGGCATTTTGCGGCAGAGGGGAACAATCCCTCCAACATCCGCGATTGGCGACGACGCCGCTGCAAGACATGCCTATAATCTCAGAGTTTGAAGAGGAAGGTATCTCCATGGAGAGAACCCCTGAAACGACGCTGTCAGGACAGGACATGACTGAATAGGCTAGCCATCGCTGACTGTGCTCTACAATCCCATCTACTCCGGAGTAACTATACTACTGAACTGTGAACACCCAGACAGAGTGACTGATTATCATCCGGAAGATGTATCCGGAAGATGTATCCGTATAGAGGTCTCCGTCCGACGCGTATTCATACGCCCACGGGGCTTGGACGACTTCTCGATGGGTGATCGATCACAATTTTCCAAATGAGCATTTGTCAGGGCTGGAGGGGGGGGGGAGGCGAAGTTTGGAGGTCGGTGGCCACACTGGAGAGCTCTAGTTTCTTCCTGTTCATGTATTAAGATACATACTACCTACATAGTACGGAGTATACCTAAGGCACGGAGGACGGAGTCCTCCGTTACTTTGATTTGAGATCATTATTACCTATTGACAGCATCACGTTAATTGATTAGGTTAGCCAATGCCTAATCCTGTCATACCACGTGTATGTATGGCAATCAATTGCCTTTTAGTTGACAATTCATTACCTTACGGAGGAGTTAATCACCCATCGCTGATGTCCGAGGGCAGGATTCAAACACACCTACCTAGGTACCTACTCGGTAATGGTAAGAAAAAACAGAGACTCTTTCAACTACCTAGGTAACTAGTGGGTAAACTAGTTACACTGCTCAACAAGGCTGCGAGCAAGGTTTTCCTACCTAACCCAACGGAGTACTCCGTGGGCAGTGGTGGAGAGCGATCGTAGCTCGGGTCCTCGGAAATCTAACAGGCCTGGTCCAGGTTTGGAGTGGGATTGCTGATCAACATACCCAGTAAGAAAATTCCCCTTAAGCGCCAATGGCACCGAAAAAAAAAGGGAAAAGCAGACTGATCCATGGGGAAAGCCACGTTATTTTGGCCTCGAGATCGACAGGGCTTGTAATTATTTGGGTACGGCAAGCACAATACGTAATACGCCGTATGTCTGTATCCATACGGTATACGTAGTAAATCGGTATTTTTACCTATAGGCCACGCCAACCTCTCCAATTTGTCAATGTACCTACTATCTACCTAGTCACACTGCGTTCAAGCTTGACAAATTTGCATTACGGAGTCCTATAAGTAATAGTGATAGCCAGTTTGTCATCTACGGCGTAGGCCGATAGATCGATCGCATTATTGATTTATGACTGTACCAATGCAAAAGCAGGACCCAGACTGCGGCTGATCTGTCATTCAGATCGATTGACTCGCTAACCACCTAACTAGTGAGTTATATGTGCGCCATACAAATAAGAATCGAGGTGACAGGAATAGGGGGGGGGGGTACGTACTACGTACGCTAGCTATTCTCCGAGAGCAATTTTGATGCCTTGTTTTTACTTCGTACATGAATCATAAATAAATAACAAATAGTTTGTCTATTAAGTCCTCCTCCTCGACCACTTATCCAACACCTACCCAAGTAGGAAGGAGGTCCCTTCGTAGTCTTTTATAGTCCGTCCTCGCCTCCACCATACGGAGTATGTACTATGCTGTGTGGATCGCACTGATGTACGGACATCAGGCACGGATTAGATTGCTGTTAGGGAAAAAAAAGAAAAAAAAAGGGGGTAGATGAACTAAAATGATCAGCTTTGCTTTGCAACACCTATGGACTACGGAGTACTCCGTACGGAGCACCAAGTGGGCTCTGGGCTCTAACATCGAGTCACCTACGACAAGTTGTACCTCTTCAATACGTCATCAACCCGCAGAACAATCCATCACTTGAATGCGCGTCAACCCCCCCCCCCCCCCCGTTCCTCCCCGTCCTGCGCGTGGAGGAGTTGAGCATCTGGAATACCATATCTTGCGTAGATTGGTTTGGATTTGGACATCAAACTTGAGCTCACTGTATTGTTTTAGGTCTGTCATAGTAACCTAGTCGAAGAAAAACACCCACGCGGCCTTACCAGAACCAGCAATGCATCATTCATTTTGAGACTCTTCGCAATCCAAGATCAAAAAGAAGAGTGGAAAAAAAACCCCAATACTGCATTTGATGAAGCCTTGGAAGACGTTGAAATACATAACAAGCTTAGAGCCAACTCGAACCAGCCATTACGGGGTGAACAAAACAAAATTCACGTTTGCGCCGAAACTTCCTAGAACCAAGTACATTACCGTCCGGTATAGGTCGAGTATCTATAAAGCATTATAGTTAGCATCTGTTCAAATGAAACTCTTGAGAGCCACAAGGAATACTCACTTCCAGATTCTTGCGCGCATATCACCACTTCCGGTGGCGAACAGCTGGCCCATAGGGCTGGGGGCGACCGAAATGACTGGAATTCTGCATTAGAAAAGCGCTCACTCCAATACAAACGTACAGATCTTTTCTTACCAGAGTTCTTGTGGCCTTGAAGCATCATCTGCGCATTGCCGGTGACAGGGTCCCAGAACTGAACGCCTCTGTCCTTGGAACCACTCATGACCCACTGTCCATCGGGGGTCAGACAGACGCTGAGAACAAAGTCCTACATATGAGGAATTAGTCATTGTTTGTAAAATCTGGACATACATTATCTGGCTCACCTTGTGGCCCTCAAAGGTCCTGACACACTTGCCGCCCTTGACAGCGTTTCCCGGAGGGAGGCCACGGGGAGCAGTGAGCTCCCAGAGCTTGATGGTCTTGTCGAGACTGCCGCTGACAAGGTCACGACCATTGGGCGCAAAAGCGACAGAGTATACGCTATCCTTGTGACCATCGGGATTCTCCAGGCGCTCCACAAGATAACCGGTGGTAGTGTCCCAGACGCGAACGCTCTTATCCAAAGAACCGGCAGCAACATAATGGCCGTCCGGCGACATGGCAACGGTGGTCACACCGTCTTCGATGCTGAGTGTGTACACCATCTTGCCATCGAGAACATCCCAAAGACGGACGGTCTTATCACCACTTCCAGAAGCGATATAGCGTCCATTGCCAGCAAAATCAAGAGAGTAAATATCTTGCTCGTGACCACTGAAGACGTGTTTAATGGATCGAGCAGCAATATCCCAAACCTACAGCAAGAACAAAAGTCAATACTATCTAGTCTCTCGGTTTGAAAAGCCAGAAAACCCCAACGTACCCTGATTTGTTTATCCTCGGCACCAGTAGCCAGATACTTTCCATCCGGACTGAAGCAGACACTGCGGATGTAAAGGTCGCCGTCTTTGTCAACGCTCTCGTCTTGAAGAGTGGCAACGATGTGACCGGTATTCACGTCGAAGATCTGAGCGGAACGGTTGCAACCGGTCGCAAGGTACTTGCCGTCACGACTGAAGCGCACACAGCAGACAACGCTGTCGTGCATGAGATGGTGGACCAGATCCACATCGAGCACTCGCTGAACTTCAGGGTTGAAGACAGCATACCAGTCAGAACCCTCGCGCTTCTGCGATGGCGGCAGGTCTTCGGGGTTCCAGTTTGCGAGCATATTCCCAGGGCGCTCGCGAACAAGGGCCGGGTTGGGAGGCGTCGGGCGGGCAATCTGAGGAGATGCTCTCGGGTCGGTGGGATAGGCGAGATTGTGGGTTTGTTGGGGGGTTGCAGGGCCAGGAGGGGCCCTGGGGCGACCCTTGCCAGGGCCAGGGGAGGCGGTTGGCGGCGGCGGCGGTCCATAACCTGTGAACGGGCAAGAGATTCCCGTGGTTAGCCTTGACTGAACTGTTTGAACCTAGAAGCCAGACGTACTGTTCACAGCAGTGCCGGGCTGATAACCTCCAAAGGAGCTCTGCGGTGGTTGCGGCGCTCCTTGCTGAGCAGCAGGTGCAGGCTGCTGGAGTGTATGCTGCGGAGGCTGCTGATCCTGGGGAGGGGGAGGGGCAAGGCCGGGGCCACTACCTCCTGGATTGGTCATAATTCCACCGAACAAGTTGCTAGGACCGTGACCCAGGGTGGGCGGAGGTGCCTGTGAAGGACCTGTATGTTGCGCAGGGCCACCGATGTGAGACGAGATAGGCTGAACGCCTCGTGATTCAAGCTCATGCCGCAGCATTCTAATCTCAGCCTCATAGCTGTTGATCACAGAGGGAGAAAAGCCAATTAGTCACCGAAGATCTCGATAAATTCCAGAGCATTGATTGAAAGCACCTACTCCTGCTTCATCTTAATCTGGGCCTGTTCAAGCTGATAAACCTTCTGCCGAATCATTTCCATCTCCTGAAGTTGCCCGGTCACTGTAGCACAGTTAGCTTTCCTGTAGTGATAGCTAAATCGCTCAAAAAGATCAAGCTCGGTTGCGATAACTGGGTGACAAGAGCAACGCACACTGATGCTCAAACTCGCCGGTGCTTCTAGACTGGTTCTCGAACTCCTGTCGCAATTGGTCCAGCAACTCTGTCAAGCGAGAGTTGGGAGCGGGAACCATCCCGCGATGTGTATTGTACATGGTGCTTTATATCTCGTAGTTGCCTTATTTTAGAAGGCTTGCCTCCAGGGACGTGTTCTGCGACCGGAACTCCGGTTAGGACACAGGCGACGGCTCGTGACGAACAGCAGCCTAGATCGAGGAGAGCAAGCGGTGACAGAGCTTGTTCACAGATCTCTATATATATCAGTCAGTCATGCAATGCGCGCGCATGAGAGCAAAGACCGACCCCAATTCTTGGGGTCGCTGGACGCTGGACGCCGAGAGAGAAGATTGACTGAGACGGAAAAGGCTGACCAAGAGAAGTGAAGAAGAGGGGTGGGGAGGGAGTAGAATGGTGGAGTAGTAGAAGACAGGTTGAGCACAGTCTGTCAAGTAGCCCAATAGCCCAATACTTACGTTGAAAAAGGACGGTCGATCGAGCCAAGGTGTTGCAGGAGGGCCACAGTACGGAGTATTTTCGAGTAGAGCAGGCTTGTTGAACTGCTACGCACTGGGTATGGAGCTCAGGGCTGGGGGAGGACGGCGGCTGAAGTTGGCGCAAGAAGTCCCAAGGCACAGACGGCGATAGGCGACAAGCGCTAAGCGGTTACGGTGGAACCTCAAAGGTTGCACACTGCAACAGTAACAGACTACGGAGTAACAGTGCAAGGCTAAAGGCTAGCCGCTAAGCGGGTCCGAGTCATGTGACCCATGGGAGGAGCCGGCTAGCCGCCAAGCCAGCGAGCCGCTCAGGAGTAGAGAACTATGGCAGGTTACATAAGGAAGGAGGCCTGCGCGGGTCGATCAAGGGCACAAACTGACCAGAAAGAATAAGAGAAGAACTCTGTCTTATGGTTAGTCAGCTTTAAACTCTAGCTCCTATCAATTGGAAGATGAAGGGAAAAAGGGTTATGATGTGCAATAGGTTGTCTGTATGGTTCACCGTAGACCAATGATCCCACTCGGCCCACGCTCAACGGGGGCGGCTGTGGTTATTCCGTCCTTCCGCCCTGGTGTGATTCTGGTTCCAGAATTATTCCCTAATTATTATTAAATCCCAGGTACGACCACGGTGTTTGTTTTTCCTGTTCAACCATCCCTAGTCTTCGACTCCTCGGTGTATGTCCTGAGTGAGAGCGTCATAAAAGCATCGTCTTTCCCTCTTCTCTACCTGCAATTGATTCATTCTTTGCCGTGCGCATCGCAACACCATGGATATTGTCTTGGAAATCTGGGATACCTTTCTAGGGGATCGCCTCTACTCTACACTACTCCCACTCTCTCTTCAGTCATCAGTATCATCCCCTGGACTGGTGAACCTCAGCAACAGCACTTTAGCCCTGTTTGGCGCCTCGTCTCCCTTCGTCTATGAGCCGGCTACCGCGCTGTTCTCGCTGGAACCAAGTCAATATGCGTACATGAGCGCTTGGCCCCGCAACAACATCTATCGCCAGTTCTTAAGCTTCTTCCTGATTGTCTGGTATGTTATTTTAACATTCTCAGTCTGTAATAAGCCATTGTGACTAACCATTCTGTGTTTCTGCAGGATCTTTGGTATCATCGTCTACTTTATTTGCGCCACCCTCTCCTACATCTTCATCTGGGACAAGACGACAGTGAATCACCCCAAATACCTGAAGAACCAGATTCCAATGGAAATTACCCAGACCATGCAGTCGATGCCCATCATGTCCCTGTTGACTGCACCTTTCCTGGTCGCCGAAGTTCGAGGCTACGCCAAACTCTATGATACGGTTGCGGAGGAGCCCTTTGCCTATTACAGCATCCTGCAATTCCCTCTTTTCATCCTCTTCACCGACTTCTTCATCTACTGGATTCACCGAGGCCTGCATCACCCCAGAATTTACAAGCACCTGCACAAACCTCACCACAAGTGGATCATGCCGAGTCCTTTCGCGTCGCACGCCTTCCACCCCCTGGACGGGTGGTCGCAGAGTGTCCCATATCACGTCTTCCCCTTCATCTTCCCTCTCCAGAAGCTAGCCTATGTTTTCCTGTTCGGGTTCATCAATCTCTGGACGGTTCTGATCCACGATGGAGAATACGTTGCCAACAGCCCTGTGATCAACGGCGCCGCGTGCCACACAATGCACCATCTCTATTTCAACTACAACTATGGCCAGTTCACTACCCTTTGGGACCGCCTCGGTGGCAGTTATCGCAAGCCAAACGAGGAACTGTTCCGTCGCGAGACCAAGATGGGCAAGCAGGAGTGGGAAAGACAGTCCAAGGAGATGGAGACCATCCTCAAGGACGTCGAAGGCAAAGATGACCGGACTTATCTTGAAAAGGATGCGAAGAAGAACCTATAAATAAGAACAGGATGTCAGCGAGAGTATGACTTCCAGTACAAATAACGAAGAAATGATGGATAAGGAGAGATCCGGCAATTTCATTTTGCCAGAAAAAAAGATGAAAACCGAGAAACGTTTCGAAGTTTCATTGTCTTTTCCTCGGTCAGGACGAATGTTCTGCGAATGTTTCTGCTTTTGACCAGGTTTCAATGCCTTCCACACAAGGGATCCTGAGGATCCCGGCATGTCGCCGCATCAACTATCACGTATCCTTTTGCGCAGTATTCCAAAGTGGCGTTGGGACTCTTGGCTGCTGCTGCTGCTGCTGCTTCTTACGTGTGACTTGATGAGGTTATGCTTTTTCTTCCCCCTTACCCTTGAATATCATTCTTGTAATACCGCCCACTATACTTAGTTTTACTAATCAGCACTCTTGATTTTTTTTTGTACCATTACTTTTCCTGCTCTGTTGAACAGTCAAGTCATTGACTGTTGAAGAATCCTGTCGCCTTTGTGCCCTATTTGTATATAATAACATCTTTCTTACAGGCTGAATGCAAGCCCTGTTCCAGGACCTGTACAGAGTATATTTTGCGCATACACGCTCATAGAATAGAATAGAAAGCAAAAAACCTTTAAATGGATCGCTCTTTGTTTTGATGGCTATGGATACATGAAATGAGATAGCATATAAATTTGACACGGGTTTTGACTCAGTATACAGACAGACAAGAAGATTTTCTTTTGAAGATACAAAGGCATGGCTCCACAGTGATTTCGTCAGGCCAATTATCAAAGGGTGCCATCGACGTCAGCAACATCGAGATCTCCATCGGCCGGTGCGTCAGGGGCATCTGTCATTGTTGTTGTTGAGGCGGACGGGTCCTCCGACACGGCAGGGGCCATGGTGCCGATGGGGGCCGCCGTCGCCATGGCCTCGGCGATAAAGGACTCCTCGACGGCGGCTTTGCGTCTGAAGGTGCGGAGCCAGCGCTGCCCCCACTGGCGGATGACTTCGTCTTCGGGCAGGGTGCCACTACTGTCCCCTCTCTCCATCATCCCGTCGTTGCTGCCGCTGGCGACGGAGATGATGGTGTCCTCGATTAGCTTGAAGAGACTCCGCATGTCGGCCTGTTCCCGCGTGAGGGTCTCATTCAGAACGCTCAGCTGAGGCTCGTACAGGCCCGGCTGTGTGCGCGCGGCGACGATCTGGCGCAGTCGGTTGGTCACCTTGCCGACGGTGGCAGAGACCATCTCGTAAATGTGCGTCTTGGCGAGAATTGTACCAGCCGCCAAATTGTCGATGAGAGCCCATTCGATCACCGAGAGCGGTGTGAGGATGGTGTAGTTCAGCAACTTGTCGATGATGTTGATCGCAATGCCCGGTTGATCCGCCCAGTACTCCATGGTTGAGGTGATGATTTGGCGGCGAGCACTGGCAGACTTAGGTCCAATGGCGAGCAATCGTTCCTTGTTCCGCTCAATGCACGACAAGACGTGGGAAAGCGATTTAGACCCCACAAAGCAGATAGATGTCACAAAGGCGTCTGTGGAAGGCAGCATCGGGTCTTCAACACCCAAGCTCTTCGCCTGCTCCTCGATGGCATCGATCAACGGCTGTATCTCCTCATCAATTGCTTTCTTACGAATCAATTGCATGATTTCTTTTCCTTCCTTCGAGTAAGGCGTAGCTGATGGACGTTAGTTTTTTAGTGATTCAGGCCATGAAAAAGAATGACAACTCACCATCAGAAGCGTATTTGAAGTCAGGTGTGTCCTTTTCCTTGCCTTCTGTGATTAAATGGTGGTAAGGATCCGGCAGAGTCCCTCTGATACGTTGAGCGAAGCTCAGACGAATCTCCTTGTCAAGCGCCCCAATGATGAAAGCCATCTTCGGATGCACCTCTGGCAGATCAAGATCGCCGATCCTGCGCAGTGGTTAGTTCTCGAGACTCCCTGAATCACCTGCCAAATAAAAAAAACGCACCATTCACTCCATTTCCAGGTGAAGCCAAAGTTGCTCAGATGGTGAGCAAACCAATCCAAAAACCGATGGCCCAAATCCAGATCGATCGTCTCGAGACTACCATACAGGAAACGGATGGCGCGGCCCAAGCTAGGGGCAATTGCTGCTGGTGCGATCTTACAGCATTCAGTAAGAACCGAGTGATGATAAACAAGCTTGTGATGGGGTGTAGGGAGCTGGAACAACTGGGAAAAGACAGCGTCCACAGCCACATCTTCGGGTTTCCACGTTGAACGATCACCAGCAATGTCACGCAATTTGTCAAAAGGCGTGGCACGTTTGACAAAGATATTATGCGAAAAGTAGCAATCAACATCGATCAGGAACTTGGCTGCAGCGATACGATTGTAATCAAGAATATTAATCGTGTCAACTAGAGCATCCCTGAGCAGAGATGACGAGATGTCGGACGTTGGAGGAACTGTCTCCATCTCCTGGTTGGCATAAACCGAAAGGTAGACTTCCGGGAAGAGTGCTCGAGGTCCATTTGGCACAGGACTCGGGACTTTGATGTCAGGAAAGGAATATTTTGGCCCTGGGCCTGCCGGAGCAGGCTCGTCAGCCGCCGTTTCCTCTTGCATAACTTTCCAAGGACGAGGAATGCATGTGAGTTCCCAGCCGCGAGTGGATTCATCCTGAAGCTGCCTTTGCAGCAAGCCGATCACACTTTCAACAGTCTGTTCGCTGCTATTCTTGATGGCAAAGGGATTCACCAGATCAACTAGGGTGTGGGGTGTTGAAGCGATGATGTCGGTCTTCTCTAGGAGAGCGGAGGCTTGGGGTTCAAAGCCGGTCACGGAAGAAGCCATGATATAGGGGATGGTGAAAAGGATAACTTTCACCAATTCGAGACCAAGTAACTAAGAGAAAAACCCCCCCAACCGTCAGCTATTTTCAGACTCATGGTCAGTATTGCAAACTTACATCCTCGGAAGAGGTGGTCTGAAGATCGACAGCACGCGCAAAGAGCTCCTCCAAGATGGCGAAGACGCCCTCGCCCTCGAAAATGGATTGTAAACAACCCAGGAACCGCAGAAGGAGCTTCACCTCGCGCCAGCCCCCGAGATCGATGTACCGCTGCAGATTCTCGCCCGTCTCTTTGAGCAATTCGGCGACTAGCTCGGGTTTGTAGCCATTGGCGACCAGGGCAATCGTCGCGAGGAAAGGGATCTTCAGCGGCTGCTCGACGATGCTATAAAGAGAGCGTTATCAACCCAGTATCTTGAATATAAGTGTAACCAAGAGTTAAAACGTACAGGTCAAGCGTCAAGTCGATAAATGTCTTTTTGATCTCCTCGTCGTCGTAGTGTTCGGCAACCGTCTTCGCGATGCTTTTGGCATCATCCTCCGGCCGACGGGCAGCCTGTCAAATACCAAGTTAAATAGGTCCCCCTTTTCTACCACCTCCCCCCCCCCAAAAGAACCAAATGTGCTTACCGACTCAGCAATCGTGAGCAGCTGTCTCCGAACCTTCACCACCAAGGGTTCCTCGTACCGACGTCTCTGCGGGCGACGATCGAAGTCATCGTCATCTGGAATTCAATCCGACCAGTCACCAACACGAAACTTCTGTATAAGGGGGAAAAAAGGCTGGGATCAATCAAACCTCTGTAACGTTTCTTGCGCACCCCTCCGCCGCCCCTAGGACCATTAGAGCGACGTTCAAAGTCGGCCATTTGCAGCCTGGAACCCTTCGTGGTTTCTTTCTTTTTTTTTCAAAAGAAATGGACCGTAGGTTTGTCGCGTGGGAACAATTAAATGGTTGCGATGGTCTTCTAGCTGTCCAGAAGGTTGGATCCACCGGGCCAACAAGCAAAGAGAAGCAGCTAGTAAGTTAGAGCTCTGCGGAACATGCATCACTGGATCGCTCCTAAACACCAGTGATCTACAACCCTCGGATAATAAGATCATCCATTCCGAGACGCTCTGCAACTACAGAGTAACTAAGCATTGACAATAGAAAGTACATAGATTGTATCTGGTTTGATTAAGAATTGGCTTGAAAAAAAAGACCATCAGCCAAGAATATCAAGAAGATGTTAATAGACAAGAAAGTGACGGCTGGCATCTTAGGAAACATGAAACTACCCGTCATCAACCTGACAGCTTTTTTCATATCGATCAGAGAGACAGCAGGAGGCAGAACTACCTATTACATATCATGTGCATATTAACATTGATTAAGGAGTATAAGTGATATTTGATTGGCGCCCGTGGGGTTTGGATAGTTATGGATAGCTGGGTTGCTTTCGATCCGCCCATAGAGAGCCCACCAACAACCTACTTAGATACCGAAATTTATATGGTATGGAAGATGCCGATGGTGCATGAGATACGGCAAGGCTTAACATAGTTCATACTGACTACACGGTGTAATAGGTAGCAGTGAATCAACTCTAGTTGAGCCATGGAAATTTCTAGATCTGCAAAAAAACAGGGGGGGAAACAGATTACGTCGTCTGTCTGCTCTGGAAAACAAAAGACGTGTAGCTTCAGCATTCGTCGGTCATGTCGATGAAGTGAAGTAGTGATCGAACCCAAATTAGACAATAGCGGTGGGGTCGAAGCGCTTCAGGCGATTTGGAGATGTAAGACAACAGAAGAACGAGAGAAGAAGGTCAAGGTAAATCATTTAGGTGAAGAAGGGTAAAAAAAAAGAAGAGTGAATAAAATGAGAAACAAGGGGGATGTGCGTTTCGCGCTACATGAGGGATGAACCACCAACACCTATATTCCAAGCACACTCGAACCCTGTGTGCATCCAATTTGAGATCGTCAACAACTCGTCCGGACAAACCCATGGGACGAGCATTTCCCGAATCCTTTTCCCACCAGCTTGCCGTATATTCCTTCCATGACCCCCCTTCATTCGAGATGTGAAGCTATCCAGGCTCAAATTCCTGACGGCAGACTCATACAGAAAGGGTATCACTTTTCCCTTCCTAGAGCTGTCTCAGGCATCTCCATGACTCCAGGCTATGACATTCCAGCCCCCATGCGTGAAACTGTCATATATCACCCTCATAAAAGAAAAAGAATATTTTTCTTGCCCCTGTTATGACATAGATAAACTTTTCCTCTCAATCCCCCCCCTTCCTCTTTAACGTGCAGAGGAAAACCAAGCTCCCAACGCCTCGCCGGTAGGCGAGATCTAACAACCTGTAATCTTTCTCTTCAGTTCGAAGACTGCCCAGTGCACAAAGGAAACTCGTCCGAAAAAAAAGATCGTCAGATATCCGTGCTATGGTGTCGAAAAGGACAACCATAGAGTCGCGGGCATCTGTCAAAACGGCAGACCTTAACTCAGTCAAGGCGTGCCATCATTTCGTCCTTCGTGAGAGGGACGAAGTTTTCGATGTCAAGGCCGCGAGCTTCGAGGGCTTTCCGTGCATGAGGAGGAATCAGCCGGCTGTTCATCGCGGGCGCAATCGAGAGTTCTACCAGAAAAATGTTAGTCACGTATTTTTTTTCAAAAATAAAATTTTAAATGAAGAGGCTATCGCCAAGATGAGAAATACCGTGTCGGCTGAAATCGAAGAGATTGGGAAGATCCTTCGGGGGATTGTTAGGATGGCGGGAATCGGGTAACCGAGTGTTGGGATCTCTGAGCTCATCAAAAAAGGGGTGGCACATTGCTTCAATGGCAGTGAGACGTTGTGTCGGTGTGTATTCAACAAGAGCGGAAATCAAGTCAATGGCTTCGTGCGGGGCTCGACGGAAGACCTGAGCATGGTATTTAGTACATTCTACCACTGTGGAATCGCCAACGAGTAACATACCTTGTTGAACGGATGTGGCTTGATTTGAGGAAACTTGTGTTCCATATAGTTGGGATTCATTGTCCGAATCTGCTCACGGGTCGGAGTACCCAGAACCTTGATGATTTCCACTAGCTGATCGATTCCGGACTCGCCAGGGAAGAGTGGTTGTCCCAGCATTAGTTCGGCCATCACGCAACCGGTGGACCAGACATCTAAGGCACGTTAGTTATCCCCAAAGAAAAAAAAAGAAAAAAGGGGCAGAGGCTCCAGTCCGGGCCAGGGAGTGATTTACCAATCTTGGTGGTATAGTTGGTGGCACCGAAAATCAGCTCCGGTGCGCGGTAGTAGCGGGAGCAAATGTAAGACACATTTGGCTCATTCTCGACGAGAATCTTGGCCGAACCGAAATCACAGAGTTTCAGAATACCGGTGCTGGGATCAAGCAAAAGGTTTTGCGGCTTGATGTCACGATGGCAGATTCCTTGGGAATGGATATAGGCCAGGGAGCGAAAGAGCTGATAGATGTAGAGCTTCACCTCAAGCATTGGCATGGTGGTCTTGAGTTTGTTGAAATAGCGGGATGCTCTGTAAACCGTCTCGGGGACATATTCCAGAATGAGATTGAGATAAACCTCATCTTTCTATTCATTCAAAAAGAAAGGAGTTAGACGATGTCGATTCTGCGGAAGATCAGTTTAGATGGAAGAGGTTAGAACACATACTCTTTCACCATTAGAGTAGTAAAAGGCCTTGAGCTCTACAACGTTCGGATGGCGGACAATGCGCATAATCTGGAGTTCGCGGTTCTGGAAAGAGATTAATCGAGTGGGAACATTAGCGATCAAGGTGGTCCGGGCTGTACCTTGAAACGTTTATCCTGCAGAACTCGCTTGATTGCAGCGTCTTCCCCACTAGGGGCCATCTTGGTCTGGAATACGACACCAAACGAGCCATTGCCGACGATCTTGCACTGGGTATATTGGATTTCTCGAGTCTCTCCAGTCAGTCCATCTTGGACTTTCTCGCGAACGACTTCTGTTTCGGCCAAATACCAACAGATTAGCGGAACGTCCCACAGGGAAGCGGGAAAAGAGGTCAAATGGGGAAAGAAAAGGCAACTAGATCGAATGCTGCGGTTCCTTACCACCCATGCGCAAACTTGAGAATACCCCTGGTTTATTCTGTGACATCATGCAAATTGAAGTGCGAGAGAAGACGCGGCGGCGCTAGGACGATTTGCGAAAAAAAAAAAAAAAATAGTGATTCAGGAGGTTGAAGTTATAGGGAAACACGAATACCAGCTGTTGAACCCGTTTCTGGACGGATTGTGGCTAGTGGAATAGTTGGAGTGTAGAGGAAGGGAGTGATGGAGGGAGAGAAGGGAAGAGAGGGGCGGAGGGATTTGGCTAATCGGCGGAGGATCGGACGTGGGTATGGTCGAGCAAGATAAAGCAATCCAAGAACAGCCGTTTCCCACGGGAAGGGTCGTGAAGAAGAAGAAGAGTCGGATTTTTGAGGGCGCGAAGGCAGTTGACAGGAGGTGAGTGCCAAGCCGTTCAGCCACGAGATCACGAGGTGGAAAGTGCTCCAGGCGATTCCAGGCTTAGCAAACGACGTTGAGAAGGAGTTGGTGGAACCCGGCGAAACAATGCTAGGGATACGGGAAGACGTCACTGCTTGAGGAAGTGAATGAATTGCAGTGGCGGAGGCCTTTGGAGATGGTTGCGTTGTGGTGGGAGAGCGATTCAGTTCACCGAAACCAAGACAGGGAGGAGAGGGAGTTAACGGGAAGAGAAGAGGGAGCAGGTGACGTTGATGGGAGCGACGAAGCCCGAACACGCGAAGGGCTGCAGGAACACGGGAGAAAGAAGCGCCGGGAGAAGAGGGCAAGAGAAAGGAAAACAGGGGGACACTCTGTAGAGCTAGACTTTTTCGATGACAAGACGTCGCCAAAGTGATGGAGCAATGAATTTTCCCTTTAATTTTTTTTTTAAAAAAGAGGAAATTAAATGGGCGTTAAAAAGAAGTTCGAATCCAGGACAGTCCCCAGGTGATCTGGGTTAGAGGCACTGGTGTGGGCGAGTAGGAAGCAATGTTTTTTGGGAGGGGGGCGGGAGTGCCCAGGGCTGGTAAGCTTGCTTGTGGAGAGAAGGCCAGGACCTGCTACGGAGTACGGAGGGAGTATGACTATAGAAAAAAGGATGCTGAAGTTCCATCAACCAACTATGGATTCAACATCACGGCGGGAACAACCACTGCTTTTGGCGTCTAGCATAGGATAGCCGGCACCCCGTCTCGCTCTTCCTACAGGAATCTGGGCCCAAGCTCAATAATGGGCATTATTCAGTGCATTTACCTTGCCAGCCTAACTCTCCATTCTCCCTCTGTACACAACAGGATTTTAGAGGAGAAGTTGGTATTTGCACTGTATGGCGAACTGAAGAGGGGTGTATGTACGGTTTGTTACAATACCGTATGTAACCCACAAGTACCAAAGTACCTACCTAGGTAACTACTAGGTACTAACTAACAGGTAGTTAGGTAGGTACCTCCTAGTAGTTAGGTAAGGTACTCCGTAAACTAAGGTACCAACTACCGTAGGTATGGATGATGAACCTCCCGCTTGGGAGAAATATGGTAGTGACACCGGCAGGGGGACACTGCCTTATTCCATAGAGTTGACGTCCAAGTGGATTAAAATTAAACAAGCTATGGACTTAGGTAGGTACAGTAAGCCCAGCTTATCAACCGCCAACACCACAGTGGTCTTTCGGGATCCTACCTCCTACGCAACCTTCCATACTATCATATGTAGGTAATTTTTTTGGTTTGGGGGACAGATCGCTGATGACGGCGGCTCAGGTGGAACCACAGAGGGTTGACTCTAGTACCGACCGTTTAGGACTTAGTATAGTAGGTAGGTACCCATTCATAGACCAGATGACCTTCCAAGCGGGCAGGTTGAGGGCAGGTGACCAAAGGGCCCCGGCAACTTGCAAGTCGCGAGTCGCGACCCGGCGACCGGGTGCAAGTCACGCTTTCTGGCTCTTGCTTTCCAATAATGTCCGTCATGGAAACTTAGGTAGGCATTTCATCTCTCCTGAATGGGGGTTTTCCTGCCTACCTAGAAGGTACCTAGATTAGCAGGTTAGTACTAGGTAGTTACTCCGTAGCTACACTCTTCGTCAAGACTATGAAGATGAGGAATCTCATGGTCTAACCACAAGGTATGACAGAGAGCTCAGAGCAGTGTCTTCATCACGCTGCATACTTTCCCTGCGCCACTTCCAGCTACTCCGTATTTCTGAGGGTCTGACAACTTGCCACGCCCGAGTACCTCAGGTAAGATAGTCTCATGCGGTGGTTATTGTCAGTCACAAGCACTCTATGTACCTAAGTATTTAAACTACTACATAGGTCCTAGGTCGTTCTAACTATAGTTACTCCATAGATTTCTTACAAGGTAAACTGCCCTGTACAGCTATAATTAGTCAACAGTTGTACATAACTATTGCTCACGGCATTAGTAGTCATTATCAATGGCTGACACCCATCAATTTCCAGGTACTGAGTCTCATCTGGCCATGGGTGTCTCTGGTTCACCCAGTTGAAGCCCTGTCGGGTGACCATTTTTGATTTTCCACTGGAGCCAGCTCCCTCGTGCCATTGGCTGCACTGGGAGGTGGTGTTGGTCCGTGTCAAGAATTCAGATCCATTAAAAATACTCGGCGCCGGACTAGGGTTGATAGGTAACGTTACGGTATTCGGTTGTTACAGCCCTTACCATACGGTATTATGTCTTTTTAGTGGCGTGCTACCAGTAGTAACTACCTTACCTAGGTAGTTAACTACCTGGTACCTACCTACCTAAAGTACCTCAGGCCCTTCTCCTGTTCATACCTAGGTACTCGGTAGTATGCTTCATTATATGGCTTTTATATCATATAACTACCCACTCAAAGAATTGGTTTCTGCCTACCCTGTGCCTTACATTCTACTAGTTACTTGCATGAACAATGATTTGACTTGATAGAGCATACATAGCAAGCAACCGAGTACTCCTTAAATCCTATCTGCTAGGATACAGACACCATACCATGTCAACTCTTTTTTTGATCCAGTCGAGACCGGGCCTATGCTAGACCTCACCCCGCAAAATAAGGCACCTGACGGCGTCTTAACTCCCCCCCCCCCTCCTTCTCCCCAAATTAGCATCATTTGTGCCTGATAAACTAACCAGTTAACGAACTTGTTACCACTTCAATTGAGGTAAGCAAGTAGATAACCCTAACTGCAGATAATCCAGGCCAGACTACCATCTGGTGGTGGTGGTGATGATGATGATGATGATGATGATGATGGTTGATGCGTCATAAACCCAGTATCTGCCCAGGGAGCTTACAGAAAAGTAAATACGGAGTCCTACCAAGTTACGCAGCAAGCAACCTTACTCTGTATGGTCGACAATCCCCATGCACAGCTGCACATCACTATCAGGGAAAAAAAAAGAAAAGAAGAAAGGGAAAGAAAAAAAAAGCACAAATTGCAGACTTTACAGTAAGCGTGTCAAGAATCGAGTCCCCCACCTTCGAGCCATACAATCATGACGGCGTGGCAGGGGTGTCTGAGGCTAATCTGCGCGAACCTCTAAGCGGAAAGATAGACACTCGAGTGACTGTAAGTTTATGTAGTACCGCAGTGCAAGGTCCCAAAGGGGTGGCGCAACAAAAACAAATAGCAAGGATACAGACTACCAGTTAGGAGTACCTACCTAACCTACCGTAGTAGGTAGTAAGGTTATCATTATTGTCTCAAAATAAAAAGCATTCAATAGAGATATAAATCAAGATACTGTTTCTGGTTTGGATCTATCTCAGTGGTCAGATCGATATCAGATGAGGATGTCTACAGGATTCTACATGCATAAAAGGTGTTAGGTATGCTGTAGCATAGTACCACATAATAGGCACCTACATATCTGCCTAAATAGAGAGGGGCGATATCTATAGGGAAAGAAACTGCCTAGCTACATGTCTACTCCGTTTTTTGTACTTAGTAAGTAGCATCTAGGTCAGAATAATATACTACCTACCTGGGCGCCTGAAGTTCTACCTAGATATCTTCATATCCTCTCTCCCTCTCTCACTCAAGTCTGGATCCACCAATAACTATTCATGGCTTGGTGTTCAGGGTCCAAGTAATTCAGATGATAGAATAATCTGATACAATCAAGCTAACCCCCAGCAATCATATCTACATCAGCCAGGGTTTCAGAGGCAAATCACCTTACCTGAGGTGCAAACCTAAAGATATTACCAGGTAGGTACTGACCTACCACTGACTCTTAATCTATAGGTATCTGGCATCTGCACCTGCAGTACCAGGTACCCGACGAATTCTAGCATCCTCTGTGCGTCGTACTACATAGTTAAGTACTACTTTAGACAGGTAAATTGTTCAGTCCCAAGTGAGTGCTGTGCTCTGGTGTTAGACTATCTCATGGATTAGGGATTCTCGCCTCTTCCCTCGTGTGACCCTGGTAAACGCACCTGCGCCTTTTTTGCCTGAGTGATAGAATAAAGACAACCTCGCTTATGCAGGTGCTGGGAACAGTGGCGACTTTTCATCGCCGTCGAGTCATAACGGGCCACGAAGTACGTGACTGCAGAGTACCTAGGGGTACCTACCCTACCTAGTCAGAGTGTTGACCTAACGAGTGTCGCCGGTATCGGTATCACTGATGAAGACGACCAGATGAGCCGGGAAAGAATCACCTGTCGATTTGATATGCTGGGTACTAGGGCAGGTATACAGTGCGGTAGTCAGACCCTGCGGTATGAGCTGTTGCTGGCTGCCAGCAGAGAATAATGAGAAGAGCCTTATGATCATTGGTCGTCGAAGTCCATTGGGGTGGAAAGGGATATCATACGAATTCGCCTAGTTGCTTCTGAGTGATATTCTCGAGATGGTGACTGATATTTCCTTGCTTCAACTTTGAAATGAATACCGTCACTGTTCTACATGGGCCCGTCTATTGCAGAAGAGATGAGAAAGAGATAAGATGCGCTCCCTATGCGCTCCGCCCCCTTAAAATCCCGAAGAAGAATGGATCAAAAGAAAAAGATGGCACATTAGTAACTAGAAAAGGTATGGATCTCCTATAAATGTGCGTTCCAAAGGGAAGAAACCAAGGAAATGAGAATACAGATCTATACAAGAGTTGGTTCCGTGGCGCCGAATGACTGTCTCTTGTACCAGCAAACCGCATCCGAGGTAACAAGACAAGAACATAATGCACCACTGTGTTTCCAAATAAACATGCCAGGACCGAGGGACTAATAAAACAAAGGGTGAAGAGGTATTCAAAGGGGTTTGAAAGGGAGGCACACAATGGCTTTTAAAATCCCGTTGTAAATGTTGATTCAAGCTGCTGTTGTGGCGCACTGTGACAGATGCTCAAGAGCCTAGAAAGGAGGAGGAACCATGCCTTGGGATTCAGCCTTCTCCTGCTGCTCCATCAGCTCCTCGCCGGCAATCTCCAAGGACACGGCAAGACCGAGTTTGGCAGTTTGCTAAAGGCACAGAAAATTTGCGGTTAGCATAGGCTTGTTGAGGACCGGAAGACATTGGGGGAATTTAGCTCACCTTGGCCTGATCAATCTCACCAGCGAACGTGAGGGAAATGGGCATCGCTATCCGCTTCTCAAGGAGACAGCTGACCTTGCCAGCACTGTCGACCTGGGCACGGAAGGTAGAGGCACGGAAGTCATACTTGGCACCGATCGAGGTCGTTCCGTCACGGCTGGGGCCACCCATCATGGCAGCGGCTGCGTTGGGAGCGAATTGAAGGTTCATATCAACACCAGCCTCGACACGTTCAGAGATCTTCTTCCAGTAAGACGTAGCCAAGATACCCTGGGCCTGGAGCTGGGCGCTGGCAATCCAATCCTCTCCACGGTACTTGGCGCAGTAGGATAGAGCGGTCTCGGGGCGAGTGGTGAGGCCCTGGCGCTGCCAGATCGCTTCGAAACCGAGGGCCAGGCTGGGAGTGACGGACTGGAGGTAGCTACCGACAAAGATACCAGTAAGACCACCCTCGAGGAAGGATGGGTTGAACGCCTTGAGAGAGGCAGAGAAATCGGAGCCGGTATAGTCATTGTCAATCTGTAGCAAGCCTTGGCTAGCTCCTGCCATAATCTGAGTGTTCGTCTTGGTCACCAACGAGCTGTTCCAGCGGTAGTTGCCGACAGCAGCAAGTGCGCCATCGCTTCCAAGATTTCCTTGCATGAACACCTATCAAGAAAACCATCCAGTTAGAAACCACGAAAAATTATACAACTAGCTCTGGGGGCGCGGAGTTTCTTACCTTGGGAGTTCCATACATGGCCGAGAAAGCATATGGAGGCAAATTTCCGGCCGAGCCCATGGAGAATGCATGGGACACGCGGAACAGAGGAGACATGCCGAAGACCTTTGTCAGGTCCGCTCGCAAGCCTGTGAACATGAAGTTGGACAGCAGCACATCCTTCTGCACTTCCCTGGCAATGTTGTCCACGGTTCCGGGGTTGGGTAGGCCGAGAGCTGCCCTTCGGTCGGAGAATGAACTGTACGCATCCTTGACAGCTGCAGCGACAGCATTGTCCGAAAGGAACGAGAGCGGTGATAGAGAATCCGACATTGTATCTAATTAGAGGGGAATATGTTTGATGACAGATTGAATAACACGTTGGTCACGCTCGGCTTGGACACAACTTGGAGTAGGCAGGGGAAAACAACAATTGAGGCCAGCCCGTAATGTTCACCTGGGACAAAAAAAGCACGCCGCCGATGATATCAAAATCAAGCGGGTAATTTCTGGCCCTCTCTGTTGGAGTCGGTTTGGACGTTGGCAGCGTGGAGACGGGAGGCTTCAGAAGCTCGAAAAAAGTCGCTTTCGCTTTTCCGTTGCTATTCGGTCTTGGCAAGCAATTGCGTCTTTGTTGCCTGTAGACTGCGGGAGTCGACGCTAGCCACTTTGGGCCAACTTCGAAGGCCAGCATAGCCATACTTTCCTGCCTTACCGCTGGATCTGCAGGTGGGTTGCAGCCATCGTGGTGTCCTGTTTGTGGGATATAATTTATTATAGCCTACTAGGTATATATCTCTCAACAACATCTTTCTATGCTGTCTTGTTTAGTTATTGCCCTTCACTGCTTGCTCAGTCCACCGCCTAGGCCTTATCTTATCTATTTGTTGGCGCCTTTCTCTCTACCTTCGTCATTAATAACCTACAACCTATAAACTGGTGGTGATTAATCAAACAGAAGGCTTTATATTCTTACTCTTAAGGAATATTGCTGCATGAAAAGAAATAAAAATCATGGATACTCTATTGTAAGTCCATCTCTAAACATACTATACAGCAGGTCTCGCATCATGCTCTAGGCGTTTCTGCTTTTCAAACCAGTTTTCGGATTATGGGACCATCATCCCATGCTCCTGCTGCTGCGGATGTGTATTGAAATGCTATTATACTGACATTGATTCAGAACAGCCGATATCGTTGCGAGCTCTCCACGGTTCCGCCGGAAGTCTTCCACCTTTGTGGATGCAATCCATGATCTACCTGAAAAAGCGGAGCTTGCGCCGGCTCAATTGTACAGCACTGAATCTGGCCGGCTTTTCCACTCAGGGAGAATCGTTATTATGACGGTTGGATTGCCGGCGCGGGGCAAAACGTTGGTGCTCTTGGCTTGGTAGAAATTGTCACAGTGGATGATACTGACCTATAATTGCCATATCTACTTAGACATATCTCGGTGGCTCTGGCACGATACCTTCGTTGGTATGTTGCCTTGACACCTACATTCACAAAAATACCGTATGAATGGGTTTCTTACATATTCCAGGCTTGGAGTCAAGACGAGAATTTTCCACCTGGGGGATTATAGACGTGCGACGATACCGTACGGTCAAGATATACCGGATGATTACTTCTTCGTGAATGGTATGTCCTTCCACGAAAAAGTCTGCGTCATTGCAATATTATCATGGACCTTGGTATACTCATGCGGTTCATCATAGCATCTGCGGCATCTGTCCTCTTGAGACAAAAGATTGTAAAAAGATGCCGTGAGGATATCTATCAGTTTCTCAACCATGAGAATGGCCAGATTGCGATATATGATGCAGTCAACCCTTTGGCATCTGGGCGCCGCTCTCTGGCAAAGGAATTCGCCAAGCACGACATTGAGGTAAGCCAACCATGTATAAGTTTTCCAATTGAATGACAAAAAAGCTGATATGTTTTTGTCACAAGACTTTATTCATCGAGTCTTGGTGTGATGACGAACGGATCATCGAAGAGAACGTCCGCAACGTGAAAATATCGTCACCGGATGTAGGTTATTTTAAGGGAATGAAAACTCACATGGGTCTAATGATACTAATGATATCCCCAGTACATCGGCTGGACTCCAGATGATGCGGTGAAACACTACCTGACACGGATAGCCGCCAGAATCCCGCAATTTCAAACGATGGAAGAAAAAGATCTCAATTATATCAAGGTCTAGTCTGCCTATAGCAAAATACCCCTTTTGAAAGTCACTGATCATTTTTCAGATGATTAATGCTGGAGAACAATTGATTGTGAACAATTGTAGCTTCGGCTATCTCTCTAATCGCATCGTCTTCTACCTGCTCAATCTTCATATCAAGTCCCGACATACTTACTTTGCACGGGTAATTATCTCTATTCATACTACGGTAGTTGCCGTCTAAACTGATGAATATATATCAGGCCGGTGTCTCGGTTGACGCTGACTCCTACAAAGCGGACGTCTCGTTATCCGAGAAAGGCGAAGACTACGCGAGAAAGATGACAGAATGCCTTCTGCGTCACAGAGAATCCGAAAAGCAAGCAATGATTGAACACGGTGAGAGAAACCATGAGCTGAAGCCTTTAACTGTGTGGACATCTACTCGTCGTCGAACCGTGGAGACTGCCAAATACCTTCATGAGAAAGGCTACAAAGTCCGACAAAGATCTCAAATGAGCCAACTGAACCCTGGCGTCTGCGAGAAGATGTCAGAGAGGCGAATTCGGATAGAGTACCCAGATGAGGTTACAAAACATGAACTCGATCCGTACCATCACCGATACCCACGTGCTGAGGTAAGCCTTGATACATGCCCTGTTCGGCATATGAGAGACTGCTTACAATATGTTCATAGTCATATCACGACCTCGCAGTACGACTTGAGCCGATAATCCTGGAGCTGGAGCGAGAACAAAATGATTTGCTCATCATCGCGCATGAAAGTGTTCTTAGAGTTCTGTATGGCTACCTTATGGCATGCAATGCTGCGGATATTCCATTTCTCCAATTTCCCCGCAATGAAATCATCGAGGTAGGCAAAATTCTTGTTGTATGTACATGGAACAATTGGCTCACGATCTTCCAGATCATCCCAGAAAGCTACCAGAACGAGGCAAGGAGGATCCATATACCTGACTTGCCCCCGGATATCATTCCTGCTTCTCCTGAGGATATCAAGATCCCTGTTCCCCCAAGCGGGATGACTACTCCGCTGCTAGGAGGCTTGGGTAGTCCGGTAGATGGATCAGGGACTCCACAGAGTGGGCATCGAACCCCTCGCGAGCCGGAAAGAATATCGCAGCAGCATGTAGAGGATGTCGTTTGAACGAGCTACCCTCATGCACAAGAACATAGGCATTTGTAAGAGAAAATATCTCATTCACAATGGGCCGTGTAATTATTATTGCTTTTTATTGGTATATGATCCCGGGGAAGGACCCCGGATATCTCTAGCCCCCGTGCAATGTAGACACGAATACGATATTGTCTCCTTCGCGGAGCTCGTACAGTTCTTCGCCTTCAAGCTCCCAATCGGCGTCATTGATCAAAACGAGTATTCCCGGTCGCCTGAAGTCCTCTATCAGCATTGATCTAAATCGTCATTTCTCCAAGCTGCTTACACGTTGTCTTCTAAAATGAATAGTTCCTTTCTCTCATCCTTCATAACCTCCGAGACAAGGTGTTTGAGTAGATAAGCGATATTCGGAGAATTCCCATCTTCTATTCGGGAAGGAAGAGTAATCAGATGCTTTCTCTCATTAGAGAATAACATCTCTAAACCTCCTCTGCTCGCAAAGAGAGATCAGTATGGGTGCGTGAGATCGAGCGGGGGATGTTCTCACGTAAACTCGACAGTTATCGAGATTGTATTTGGATCGGTTTTCTGGATTGAAGCCATTTTTCAGAGACAACAAGTAAAACGCTTGACCAAGCGATGTCCCAACAATTGCTAAAAGCACTAGATAGAATTCAAGATCGGTACAACACTCACAGAGGGGTTTTCAGAGATGCGTATCGGCGCTTCGCCTTCTATTTAATTAGTTATCGATAAGCTTAAAATTGCCGGCTCGGTTCCGCCCACCGCAAAAATGCGAATATCGCGACAGCACCCCGCCAACGAGCACCAGCTAATAAAAGTGACTTGAATACGTATACATTCATGGTTTCAATCAAAACAAATTACATTAGTGTCGGGGGCAATAGGCATCCATCAGCTGCAGACTGGGATGTTGAATCGGGCGTGCTCGCCTTCGGCGCGGACAACAATGTTGCTCTATGGGAGCCCCAGGTACCGTTAGGACTTCGAACGATTTCATATCGAGTGTAATGTTACATGGACTAAATAGTTGTCTAGGGTGCATCCGGATCTGGGGCCTACGCTCTGCTTGTGGGACACACCGACAGAGTGAGTGTGGTTCGGTTCTACACATGCCCGTCAACGAAAGCGAAACTCCTCTTGACCGGTTCGGTCGATCAAACAATCCGCATATGGCAGATGGAAAGCCCAGATTCACACCAATTCAATCATATATATACATTGGAAGGCCACGAAGGATCAGTCAACGCGATCGCTGTCACTGACGGGTCAGATATTATTGTCTCCGGAGGAGCAGACGGAACCGTCAGGGTATGGAGGATTAATCCACAGGCACCAAAGAAGGGAGACTTGTTGAAGACTATAATCTTGAAGCCACGGTTTTTTCCGTTGACGTTGTCAATGAAACATCTCCAGACAAACGACGATGCGAAAGCAATGGTTTTAGCAGTGGCAGGCACGATGAACAAGATTCAGATTTATGTTGCGGACGGCTCGACATCTGACCCAGATCTCAAGCTTTGTGCTGTACTTCCCGGTCACGAGGCATGGATAAGATCACTCTCCTTTACAACTGACAGCCAGAAGGGCGATCTTCTTCTCGCATCAGCAAGCCAAGACAAGTATATCCGTCTCTGGAGGATACAACAAGGCATCACGAACTCTGTTAAAATTGGGGATGAGGATGATTCCATGTTTATTGGGGTGGAGTCGACGCTTTCAAACAAAGCCCACCAGTTTGAAACCCGAGGATTGAAATACTCTATAACATTTGAGGCTCTTCTTTTTGGTAATGAAGATTGGATATATACGACCTCTTGGAGTCCCAACCTGAACCGGAAGCAACTTTTGTCTTCTTCTGCAGACAACTCACTTACTATCTGGGAACCAGACCCGGTGTCAGGTGTCTGGAATCCGGTGGAACGTATGGGAGACATCAGCGCACTGAAAGGTTCAACGACGGCTACTGGTAGCACCGGTGGTTTTTGGATCGGTCTTTGGTCGCCGGATGGAAAGCAGGTGGTTAGCCTTGGACGAACTGGTAGCTGGAGGTCCTGGAAATATGATATTGAACAAGATATCTGGGTGCAGACGCTGGGTATTACGGGTCATGTGCGATCTGTCAATGGCATCAATTGGGAGGCTACAGGTGGCTACCTTCTTTCTACCAGCTCTGATCAGACAACTCGTCTTCACGCAAAATGGTCGCGTGATGGCCTGGCCTCATGGCATGAATTCTCACGACCTCAAATCCACGGCTATGATCTCAACTGTGTTGAGACGTTGGGGCCTGCGCGCTTCATCTCTGGAGCAGATGAAAAACTACTACGAGTCTTCAATGAGCCTCGTTCCATTGCAGATTTGTTAGAGAAGCTTGCGGGATTTCGACAGTCCTCAAACGAGACCTTGCCGGAGACTGCACAAATTCCTGTCTTGGGTTTATCCAACAAAGCCATGGACGATGAAGGTCCTCAGCAAGAAGACCAAACGGACGATATAGAAGCTGCGCCACCGTCAGCCAGTCATTCCTCCCAATTGGAATTAAATCACCCACCATATGAGGACCAATTGGCTCGTTACACGTTATGGCCAGAGCATGAGAAGTTGTATGGTCACGGCTACGAAATTTCCACGGTAGCAGTAAGCCATGATGGGAGACTCATAGCCACAGCCTGTAAGGCAAGTTCTTTGGAACATGCTGTCATCCGTTTGTATGATACGAGCGACTGGCATGAGATCAAGCCATCGCTTGCAGCCCATTCTCTAACCATCACAAGCCTTTCTTTCTCTGAGGATGACCGTTTCCTTCTCAGTGTAGGAAGAGATCGCCAATGGGTGGTCTTTGAGCGGAGCGCGAAAGATCCGTCAACATTCTCCATGTTGGCATCAAATCCCAAGGGGCATTCGCGAATGATTCTCGATGCAGCATGGGCGCCGTTATCTGGCAAACCGGTCTTTGCAACGGCCGGCCGTGACAAGAGTGTCAAAATATGGCAGATGGAGGAAAGCAACTTCTTCTGCAAGTCGACCGTCTCTCTCAAGAGTCCCGTTACTGCCATCTCTTTTATGACTCACGAACAGAATGGCTATCTGTATCTTGCAGTAGGCGAGGATACTGGGGAATTGTCAATCCACAAAGTTGCGAATGACACACTTGAAGTGCAAGAAATTGCGACTATCGATAGGAAAATCTCGCCATCAAAATCAATCACAGAGCTGTCATGGAGGCCTTGTTGCTCTCCGAGAGATCCTAGCTTCGAGCTGGCAGTGGCTAGCGAGGATAGTGCGATACGGATCTATGAGATTTCAAATATGCTTTCATAGAAAAAAGTGAGATATTATTTTCAGAATAAATAATGAAAAGAGAACCTGATATATGCATGTTGAACGCTTCCATGATGATGAATGTGCCGTAGAACTGCACCCCTCTATCCATCTAGACTAACCATGCCAGACACCACAATCATGTTAAAATGGTTGAATACCACCTTGTTAAATGCCTCCAATAGATGCCTGATTTTCCTGATCAATCCAGGCATGACAGAGCAAAAAGAGAAAGAATCAATAAAGGAGAAAGATTGTTCAACCTAGACTAAGCGGTTTTCTCCAGTCCGTAGCCTCCCTTTCCTTCAAGTGACTCATATGTTTTCCCTTCACTTGAACGGCCGTTCCTGGGCCCGCGAGCCTTCAAATCTTCTTTTAACCACTTGAGCACAAGTTCCCCGAGCTGACTATTTTCCGATGTTGCAGGCACTTCATCCTTGAACTTTTCGACGGGGCCCCGTTGTCTCACCTGGCCTAGATGCATGTGCACTAGGTGGGTCGGCCACTGGGCCAGGTTGTCGAGGATATGAGTTGCATAGACGATTGTGCAGGGCCTAGTTTCTGTTTCGCGCTTCAGAAACGACAGGAAGTTGCTTCGAGACAGTAAATCCAAGTCTACGGTGATTTCGTCCAGGAGAAGTACCTGCCAGGGACGGATGAGTCCCATAGCAAGCTGTACGCGGCGACGTTCACCATCCGAGACCGCGTGCATTCGCCACTTCAGGTCGATGTCGAGGATTTCGACCAGCTTGTCCCTTCGTTCAGGATAGGCGTCTCCCCCCACTGAGGCAAGGAGCGTCGGAACGTCGATGTCAGTCCGGACGATGTTGTGCAGAACCCATTCGACGCCGAGATACGTCACGCCCTCCAGACCGTGTTTGAACGGGTCGAGTCCACCAACAGAGATCGTGTTGGTGGGTGCAAGCCGCTTGCCAGACAGTAGACGGAGAAGAGTCGTCTTGCCAGCCCCATTTGCTTTTCATGGTGCGTCAGTCAATGCAACACCATTTACTCTGATGGACAGGAATGTCGGAAAAATACCGCCAATAAGGAGAGTTCGGCTTCCAGATGGAAGACTCAGGGTGACATCTCTCAGACCGTCAGACCCATCCTGGAATTTGTACGACAAGCCTTGTACATCAATGGTTGGCAGCCTTTCTGATGCGGACATCTTCGATTATCTATATAGCAGTCGTGGCAGCAGTAAATCGGGCAATTCTACAACAGTTAACGTCGATTTCAATATACAGTATTCCTAGTATTACTCACAGTGGCTTGTAACTCGCTTGGCTGCTCGGATAACCAATATTTTTTTTGCTTAATTGGAAGATTTAACCAATTCTACTTCAAAACCGAGATAACAGTTGTCTGATAACTAACTACCTAGTAGTAATAATTTTGTTCATCACCTCCGCCGATTGGCCGGCTCCGATGAGGTAATTCAATTTTCTTGGGCTCTGGAAGTTGTTTCCCCTCCGTCCCTCCCTTCCACCAACCAACCTTGACCATAATGTGCCCTTGCCGTTTTTCCTCGCGTCTGGTTTGATGATCGCAGGATGCTCGGCCTTGGAATGAGGTACTCGTCATGCTTAGCTGGGTTCGATCTTATGCCACTTTTCGCAGAATCTCAATGGAGCCCCTCATAGCTGTTGTTGGTGCCACTGGCACGGGGAAATCAAAGGTGATTTTGGCTTCTCTTTGCGTATATTAATTTTTTCTGTTGACCTTTTCTAACCATTGCAGATAGCTCGCAGTTGACTTGGCTTCCCGCTTCAATGGAGAAATCATCAATGGGGATGCGATGCAAATGTATCGCGGCCTTCCCATCATCACCAACCAGATTCCCGAAGATGAACGGAATGGTATACCCCATCACTTGATCGGTTGTGTTGATTTGAAAGAGGAGCCATGGCGCATTGGTATATTCAAAAAGGAATGTCTGCGCCTGATCAACGAGATCCGCTCGCGGGGAAAACTGCCAATCCTTGTGGGGGGAACACATTACTACACGCAAGCGGTTCTATTCAAGGACCAGACTGTTGCAAACGAGACTGAGAGTTCAGGCCAAGACGACCTTTTGGCAGAGGAATCTCTAAGTTTGGAATCGCTGTCAGACAAATGGCCGATTCTCAATGCACCATCAGACCAGGTTCTACAGAAGCTTAGAGAAGTAGATCCCGTCATGGCCGATCGGTGGCATCCAAATGAGACCCGTAAAATACGACGGTCTTTGGAGATATTTTTACAGACAGGAAGGCCGGCTTCCGAGATTTACGAGGAACAAAAGCGTCAAAAAAGGAGTGGTAATGATTTAGAATCATCTTCGGGGCTACTTCGTTTTCCCACGGTCGTTTTCTGGGTCCACTCGGGAAAAGAGGTCCTAAATTCTAGGTTGAATACGCGTGTCGAATCAATGATCGATCAGGGTCTATTGTTGGAAGCAGAGAGGATGTCAAATTATCTTCAAGAGAGCATATCTCAAGGTATAAATATTGAAAAAGACAAAGGCGTATGGGTCTCTATCGGGTTCAAAGAGCTTGCACCCTATTTTGAAGCAGTGCGCGAGGGATCATTGACTGAAGAAGAATTGGAATCGCTCAAGAGAACCTGTGTTGAATCCATCAAGACAGGTACTCGTCAATACGCTGTACAGCAGGTCAAATGGATCCGAAACAAGCTGTGGAGGGCCCTTGCAGAGGCCAATATGAAGAATCGCCTCTACCTCCTCGATAGCACCTACGTGGAAGATTGGGGGAACAGTATAGCCCAACCGTCCGAGCTTGTGGTCAATGCGTTTCTTCGAGAAGAATCTCTCCCAGATCCCAGATCGTTCTCAGAACTGGCAAAGAAGATGTACGAAACTTTGGAAGCGCAGTCATCAAGAAAGACGGAAGACGGAATCACAAAATGCATTACTTGTGATGTTTGCCAAAAGACCATGACAAATGAAGAGCAGTGGAAGGTTCACATGACGAGTGCTCCTCACAAGCGGGCATTGAGAACAGCAGCCAGGAAGGCCGAACGCGATGAATACTTCCGGCAGCAGGAGTTGCTCAAGAAAAAAGATCAGCCTACTATGTCATGATATAGCGTCTATATCAAATTAATCTGGTCTTCAATCATGAAATCTCATTCAATTATTAATATACACCGTCTTCCTGCTAAAAATATCTCGCCGGGATCTTATATAGTACAATGTGTGCTTCGTATATCACACATAAACAACCAGTCTACCGAGCACCCCACGGCACCTGGACCTTCTCGAGAATTTCCATACAATTAGCAGTTCCCACCGGGAACCGAGTTGCTAGACCAGTCATACCTTCACCTCACTAGCAGTACGCGGGATGGCGCACGCCACCATTAGTTACAGGGTCGTTGACTCAATTTGTGATCTTATTCCGCGGTCCATACTGCCTGGTAGCCAAACGTTTGAAATTGAAAAGGTCAGGCATGTGAGCGCCATGCGATGAACGATTGGGAGAGGATATCGCCATTACCACTGTCTTCCACTTTGAAGACTTCGATCTTCGACGATTTCTCATGCTTTCGGATCCTCCATGTTCCCTCCTCGTGAATGACGCCCTTGAGCCCTGGAAGTAGTCAGTAATCGAATATCATAACCGGCCAAAGAACATGCTGGTAACATACACTCGAGGAATTTAGCAGCAAAATTTATGCAAACGTTTCCGTCCCATGTGTTTCTCCCCTTTTTGACTTGGTTGGGAATAGTGGCAGTCTCGATCTCCTCCAACGAGGTCAGGATGCCTTGTGGAGTACGAAAACCAACAATGATCTTTGGAACTCCTAGGAGAAACGACTGTGCCCAGAATTTCAAGAGTTTGCGTTCGAATTTCAGCATGTCACGGTCGTTCCGTATTTCAGCTGATGTCTTTAACTCGACCCAGTGAATGGCATCTTCCTTGCGCTCAGGCTTACAGTCCCACACTAAATGCCAATGCCTCGTTACCTATATGTTCCACGCCAGAGTGCAATTGGCGTTGTGAAAAAAGGCTTACCTGCATCTACCTCGCCGCCAAGGATCATCTTGACGTTGCCCATTCCGGTTCGGACCACGGAGCAGTACTGGCTATGGTTGTTGACAATTTCGTTTTCACGATCCTCGATTTCTGTACGTGGCGTCGGGTCCCATGGTTGCTGCAAGACAGAAAGTGTCTCAAACTTGTAGCCTGGGTACAGTGTCAATATACATGGGCCCTTCATGAGGGGAAGGTCAAAATGGAAAGCCTTACCCCAATATGCCATAACGTCCTGTGGAGGCATTCCTGGTGGCATCCGTTGATTCCTCTGCATTTGCTTCTGCATATTTTTATATGCATTATTTTCCTCGATGAATCTGAAATCATACTAGTCAGGACTTCACGACGAATTAGTACTCTTTGAGCTTGAAAGTGAAATTACATGGTTCCCTATAATTTGTTCATAATTAGTCCATGGATATATTCATGACCATTTCGACATTTCTTACCTGGAAAAATGTGGCATTCATTTCAAATCTATAAAGACATGAGCGACTGTGATTTCTAACTAGCGCAGACTGCTTGACTCACCCATTCATATTCTCGAATGGAGCAGTAAGGATCTATAGGGCATTAGCATCAGAGGATATGAAAGCTCAATCACCCAAGTAGAACACCGACTTTGGTCATCATCCCTCTCCAGGTGATTATATCGACCTCGCATTTCTTTCCCGTCTCCTTCTCATGAGCAATGATAGTTTCCAGTAGTGCATCTAGATGGTCATCTCCAGTGTCGTCTAATTTCTGGAATGTCTCGAAGCCTTGATTCAGATCTACTGGCAGGTGCGGCGGATAATAGTACCGCAGAGACGAGTCATCGAGACGAAATTGATGCTGATCATCGTAAGAAAAGCACGCGATTTCCTTGGAGACATATTAGCTACCCCCATAAGTAGATCTTCGACGTCAGCCATAAGAAAACATTGACCTGATCGCGCATACCTTGGGGCGTCGAATCGACGTGTTTGAGCCTTCAAACCGGCCGATTGGTTGAATATCAAAAGCGCATCGACTCATATCTTTTATAAGTAGTCCTTTTATCTCTGAATGTAAAGAAGACGCGTCCGTTCTTTCAAAGCATATAATAATTCATATGCTCACTACCCTGTCTTGGCTTCTTTCTAGAATAATTAATGTATCGCATAAACTGCAGGGATGCCTAGACCGACGTAGAAGAGCCAACTCCTATGCATATAATACAGTTAGCAACAATGATTAGGGATAATTATCTGAGTAAAGACACAGAATAAATTCTTGGTCCATAGACTTTAGCTTTGCTTGTTCTTGACCCTGTTGTTATGATAGAAAGAAGGCCGCCGCAACCAGATCAAATAATCCACCCAAGCTGTCGCGCTTCCCCCACCATCTTTGTTTCCACTATCAACCCCCCTGGCTGGACAAACCCATTTTCTTTGTCTTGATCAAAGAAGAACCTTCGTCGTTAGGCCTTAAGGTTATAAAAGAAAGGCGTGATCTAGCTTTTATTGCATAATCCATAATTCCTACCAGCCTTGCTGAGGGGACAGATCTCTGAAGATGACCTCACGCATTGAAAAAACTATTGCTCGGCAGCAAGAAAAGTTAGTGGGCAGATCACTATTTTACATGATGATTCATTGCTGCAAACTATGATGAGACTCTAATGGATCCCTTTCTCTTTCAGAATTGCCTCCGGTGCGTATTATGAAGCTCATCAGCAGCTTCGCGTCATCGCCGCTCGATATATCAAGCAGTCCAACTATGATTCCGCAGCAGAGATCTTGACTGGCGGGGCTATTGCTCTACTACGAGCAGGCTCCCAGCAAGGTGCATCTGCTAGCGGTGGGGATTTGGCAATCATGCTGGTAGTGGAAGTCTACAATAAAGCAGAGTGGGAGATTTCTGGAGGCGATGATGACACGAATGGTCGGGCACGAAAGAGTAAGTCCAGCTTGGACCTCCATCGTCCCTTTAATGCGAGGCTTGAAGTCAAACACTCTGAATAATACCCTGGGAACGCATCTACAGCTTGCCTTCACGGAAATACCCAGGGTTGCAATCTGGCGTATGCCTTCTTGGAAACTTGCGCTAATCAGATATCTTTCAACAGAGCGCCTGATAGAAGTATTGCGCGAATTCCCTCCGGAAGAACCCACTCGGAAACGATTTATTCAGGAAATGATTGGTTGGAGTCAACGATTTGGTCCCCTAGAACGGGGAGATCCAGAACTACACCATGCGGCCGGCTCTGTCTACGCAGAAGGTTTGTAGAAGCTTCATTTACAAGCTGCATATTATGGCCTAACTCCAATACATAGATAACGAGCCCTATGAAGCCGAGAAGCATCTTATTCTTGGAACCTCTGAGTCCGCAGAGACCTTGGCTAAGTTGGAGTACGAGTGGTACACAAACGACGAGCCTCACACCGCAGCTATATATGCCTCACGTGCAGTGTTCCCCTATCTATTAACGGGAAACATCCGCAGCGCCAACAAAGCATTCCTGATATTCACATCGCGTCTGTCGTCGAACACCTCGCTCGCTGTCCAGGACGTGAGCAGCTCTAGTTCGGATATGCGGGTGTATCCTTCGTTGCCACTTTTGAACTTCATAAGCATGTTGCTCCTAACCATTCAACGGGCCAGCCCCAACCTGTTTAAACAACTCACCACCCATTATGCTTCGCACATTCGAGAGGTTGGCATCTGGGACGACGCGCTTGCCCAAATTGGCGAGCAGTACTTTGGCATCAAGATTCCGAGGCAAGGTAATCCGTTACTGGACATGATGAGCAACATGCTCTTCGGTGGAAATCAAGATGCTCCTGATGCAAGGAAGCCATTGCGAGCCTTGGGTGGCTCTCGGAAGCCCGAAGCCCCCCCAACGAACATGGAACTGGATTAATTTGACGTGAAACCTGTGCTATAATGAGAATATTCCGGAAATGAACATACTCAAGCGCAATGTAATTGAGTCTGGCATAGCCACTAAATGATGTCACTCATATCCGGGATTCATGTTCCGCTTCATACATCCAATTATCGTCATCCAAAGCGGCAGCCTTGTCGCGAAGACTCTGCTGGATGAGGTTGAGTATCTCTGCTTGTAGTATGTTAGCTCATTGTCACCGGCACGAACACAATAACAAAGCAAAAATTATGAATAAAGGAAAAAGAGAAGGTCTTTCAAACGCACCGGCGGGCTCACTGCTCATCTGCCTGTTACGGTTCCTGCACATGAGTTCGACCAAACGTGCTTCAATTTCTTCCAAGCGCCAAGTTAGCAGAATGCGAAAGGCGTACAATCCTCTTCAGATAGTAGTACATACTCTCCTTGTCCCGGACATTCATTTCTGCTTCACCCGTCGAATCAACCCGTGTAGAATCGGCCCCTACACTGGGTGCCCCCCTCTCCACACCCTCCATTTCTTCACCATCTCTGCTCGGAAGAAGTGGCTGGAAGAAGGGGATGTCTAGTTTGTAGGCCCCGTTCTTGTCTCGAGCAACGATTTCTCCATTATCGACGGGCCCAGAGCCGAGGGATGAAAAGTTCGATCCATCCGTTGTCGACCTTGATGTGTGATGCGAGAAGGGGTGAACGCCGTTAGATCCGTCGTGAGCAGGTATATGAGACGGGGCAGCAGGTGCTGCTCGTCGATTGAGGCTGTGTTGAAACAGGTTGCGGCGGACGGAGGTTGTGCCCATTGTTCTTGTACTCAATCCTTTGGATACTTGCAGAGTAGAAAGAGAGTAAAGAGAGTGAATATCTCTCCGAGGCAATTGGAAGAAATATCGAGTATGGAAATATCGAGTATGGATAATAGGAGTGCCAGTTGGCCAGTGGTTGACTAAGAATAAGGCTATCCAAGGTATTGATTTTGAACAGTCTGTATTTAGGAAAAAGACATCTGGACGATACCGGCTGGTTCAAGAAACGGTGTCAGAGCAGTTCTTTAGCAACTGTTAAGAATACAGCATCCCAAGTCAAGGCCAACGGAGAGTGGGAAGACAAGAGGGGGAGAAATCGGGCGACGCTTTCCAGAGCCTTGACAATCACGGGATGACCTGCGTAGCACATATACAAACATAGTCTATTTTGTCATGTTTCATTGCGTGAAAGGGCTAGACTGTAATAGAGCAATAGGGCGTAGTAACTATAGGACTCTAGAAGCCTGCCTACTTCGTAGGTCGTCGAGATTGATAACAAATCAGCTTTAGCATGCACGGGCCTCAGCTCAAGACGCGGGATAACGCGTCGGGTCGCCGCCTTGCTCGCGACTCAGCGTTGAGCAATTAATTAAACAATCTCTATCACTCTTGTTACAGTTTAACTGTAGTCACTAGCACTTATCTAACTCCTGTGTTCTCTGGGATCATCTAACATATAATCTGCTGCTCCAAAATGGTACAGGCAGAATCATCGGCTGATGCTGCTCGCAATGGCCTCCGGGCTTCTACAGCTGGGGCGCCCCCGGACTATGAACTGCCCTGGTGAGTATTGATGGATCATTCTGTGCGTTGAGTATTGATTATTGTTAAGTTGATTGAGCTGAGTCAGTATGCTGCCTCCAGGGTTGAAAAATACCGCCCAGTTTTCTTGAACGATATTGTCGGCAACACAGAAACCGTTGAACGTCTAAAAATTATTGCTAAGGATGGGAATATGCCGCACATTATCATCTCCGGTATGCCTGGTATTGGAAAGACAACATCCATTTTATGTCTTGCAAGACAGCTTCTCGGGCATGCATATAAAGAAGCTGTTTTGGAGCTGAATGCCAGTGACGAAAGAGGTAAGGAAGCAACGGTGCATGCTTGCTGGGCAACCTCCAGGTCCTAATCATGTTGCAATGTCTCGGTAGGGATCGATGTTGTCAGGAATCGCATCAAGGGGTTTGCTCAGAAGAAGGTCACGCTCCCACCTGGCCGGCACAAGGTTGTCATTCTAGACGAAGCGGACAGGTGTGTCACCATAAAATAAACCTTATATTGGCGATATCCTACTAAAACCGAATTTTTTTTGGCAGTATGACTTCTGGGGCTCAACAAGCCTTACGCCGGACGATGGAAATCTACTCTTCCACTACCAGATTCGCATTTGCCTGTAACCAGTCGAACAAGATCATTGAGCCTCTCCAGTCTCGCTGTGCGATTCTTCGATACGCTCGGTTGACCGACGAACAGGTTGTACACCGTATCACCCAGATCTGTGAAGCTGAGAAGGTAGAATACTCAGAGGATGGGATTGCCGCTCTAGTCTTCAGTGCCGAAGGAGACATGCGCCAAGCGATTAACAATCTGCAAAGTACCTGGTCCGGTTTTGGGTTTGTGAGCGGAGACAATGTGTTCCGCGTGGTCGACAGTCCCCATCCAATCAAGGTTCAGGCCATGATAAAGGCATGCTGGGAAGGCAAAGTTGACGTTGCTCTGGAATCTCTGAATGAGTTATGGTACGACTGCCAGAGACGAGGTTTAGCTGGAGGGTTAAGCTAATCTTGTTTCTCTTACAGGGACCTAGGGTATTCATCCCATGATATAATCAGCACAATGTTCCGGGTCACCAAGACGATTCCCACTCTCTCCGAGCACTCAAAGTTGGAGTTTATTAAAGAAATCGGCTTCACACACATGCGAATTCTCGATGGCGTGCAGTCCTTGCTCCAGCTGAGCGGATGCATTGCAAAGCTTTGCAAAATCAACATGAAGCCACATCTCTTCCAGCAGCCCAAAGCTTGAAGTCAAAATTTGGCATGGTTTCTCTACCCCGGGAGTTTACCTAGGCTTGAACTCTTTTGGGGGACATTTTATGAATGATGTCATGCATATAGACCATCAAAAGAATATCGCTTGAAGGTTGGCATCGGAGTTGCCTCAGGAGGCTGATTCCTACCCTTGAAGTCTTCACACATCGGCTCCATGGTTACCCACTTGACGCCTTCGTGTTTGTTAAAATGTTGGATGACCCTACAGCAGTCCGCCACGCCAGTATAAGACCTACGGGCAATACCTGGAAAAGGTATATCGCTCATGTATGGGAAGAACACCAGGTCTGCCCGAGACATCGGAATGGATAGTCATTGGGAACATAAGATATCATATTTGTGATAGAAATAGTCGAAGTGGTCCCGATCAACGTCAAATGCCAAAAGTTGCAAGAAGCAAAGCAGCAATAAATCCAAATCAAACAAAGCCATGACCTTTTGAATACTATCCACGACCCTGGAATCTTTGGTGCACTCTTGAAGAACGTCATGGGCGGTAGCTGATCGATGCTTTGGCTGCCGGGGACGATGAACCCCCCTGAGCCCTCAGGGCCTTCTTTGTAATCGATCTGACCTACTCGTAGCCAGTCCAGAGCCATTACATCTGACAGCCGTGGCTTGAAATGGAATGGTCGTACTTGATCCCAAAGTCGAGCAACAGCTCCGTCATTTCCATGCATTTCTCCCTCGTGGTGAGATAATGAGGCGGGGTCAAGCAAACGTTTATACTCTCACGGATGTTGGAAAAGTTCATACAGATATTGATTGCCTGACAGACAGGTCCTTTCTTATCTCTGTTGGAGACAGTTGTATCGGGTGCAAAATGCAATTTCTATGATGACGCTGTAGTGAGTAAATGTCGGTCTCTATGCTTCACCCTGCCAGATTTTCTGTATCGCAGTAGCCGCTCCTAGTACCTTCTCCTCCTCAAGCTTTCTCCCGATAATCTGCAGAGATACAGGATGGCCCTTCATAACGTCGACATCATAAAGACTCCAGTTCCACGCGTCGAGCTCGTTCCTGGGCTGATAGGGTTCAGTCGGGAGTGTATCTTTGTCTGCCCGTACTTTATCAATGGGCAGCGTAATCGCCGGGTAGTCGAAAAAGTTCCAGATCTTGGTGTATCCGACCCAACGCACATGCCGGTGGGGGACAGCCGTGTGTGGCATGGTAGGAGCAAGGAGAACGTCCACGGGTCTGCCGCACGCGGAGCGCGTGGTGTTCCACTTATCCAGGTATTTCTTTTGCGCGGCGTTGCGGCGTCTGTTCAGTTGCCAGTAATCGTAGACAGAGATCGCCTTGCCTCTGTTCACTAGGGCTTCGACGTGAGGAATCAAGGGCTCGCCGGCGACAGCCACGTCCCTTCTGATATCCTCACACCCATCGGCCGTATAGTAGAGGTCCATGATTTTGATGCACTCCCAGTGGTCGGACGTGTCCCAGACAACAAGCTCATGGCCTGCTGCTTTCAACTTGGCCGACACCTCCGCCAATGCTCGTTGTATCGGTGGATGGACCTTGACCACCCCGTCGTCAAGGATCAGTCCTATCACCATGGGTCGTGATTGAATTTCTCTGAATGCCATTTCCCGCCAGGGAATCGGAGAGCATTTGGGATCGAGTTTCCATGGCTCTGTGTCAGCTATCATCCGGCTCAAATAGCATATGGACGACAGATCACGAGCCAGCGGGCCAATGCTAGAAGGGACATGTTCCTGTCCCTCTGTTGAAACAGGGACTCCTTCATATGGAAGCCTACTACTCTATAAAACAAATCAGTGTGTATGGAACAAGCAGATGGAAGACCTAGCATACAGTAGGTTTGAACCCGTAATGGCCCATTGTATATGCCGGCATCCTCACACTCCCGCCAAGGTCTGTCCCCCAGCCAAAAATCGATCCATGAAGAGCCAGCAGTACGGCTTCGCCACCTGTGGAACCGCATGGAGTCAATTCTGGGTTACGTGGATTGACGGTGAGGCCCCAGAGGGGATTGTCCGTTTCCGCCCACTATATAAGAGATCATATATATCAGATTCGTTGCGACGTCGACTCATATTAACTATCAGAGTACGCGCCTGAGTGATTTACTAACCATGATACTTTGTGGCAGGTTCGTCTTTGCAATGATGACTGCACCCACCTGTTTCAAAATCGAAACCAAAACCGCATCTTCGGTGGCGGGATGGAACGACCGACCAACATAGCCTAGAGTGGTATCGACGCCTTGAACATTAAACTGGTCTTTGAGAGTAAAAGGGATGCCGTGAAGGGGGCCTCTGAGTTTCCCTGTGAGGTTGAATTCGCTGTCGAGTTCTTTTGCATGCTTCAGGGCGTCGTCAAATAGCACTTCAGTGATACTGTTTGTCTAAGATTTGTGAGAAGTTTGTCTCGGATAGTAAGGATCTGTATATTTATCACCCACCAATTGATGGGCTATGGTGGCTCTATTCAAATAAGCAGGATAGAATAGCATGGAATCAATTCGAAGAAGCTTACCTTCGTATATACGCCGTGGTCACCTCTTCGGCGGTGAACTCTCCATTGCCCAGACACTGGAGGAGATCTGTAACGCTGTCTATGTCCGTGATCATTTGAGATCGTGGGTCTAGAGGTAACCGGGTGCGTTCCTCGACGTTCTCAACGCGAGGTAAGCGCTGGTCCAGGTCGTCAACGAGATAAGGCTGAAGTGCAGCATCCCTTAGCTGGCGCTTTTGGGACGCAATGTCCTGCCACGATGCCGTGTGTTTCATTGTTTTGATCTAAGAAGCTTATGTAGTATATCTATCCATATCAGATTCAGGAACCAAGAAGGGGTAGTATAGGAACTACTTACTGTCCAATAGGTAGATCTATGGAGTAAACATAAATCGAAGTCAAATCTTTGTACTTACTACCTACAAGGCATCAGGCAGATATGATTGAGTATTCGTCGAGGGACAATCTCTCCGATATGACCAAGGGTGGGGAGGAGGGGTATCCGGTATTTCGGCCCCAAATTCATGGGATGAAAGATAATGAAACCACTGATGTATTGTTGAGTATTGTGAGAAAATGCTGTAACGAGAGGAGTAGAAGGTTTGCAGACCATGAATAGAGCTCAGCCGTGTCATATATTCTCCAACAGATGGTTGTTTAGGAAGTTTTATTCTGTATTCTAGTCCCTGGTAACTATATCTGATTACTTCGCATAAGCTGGACAGGTCTTGCATACTCCATCAAAAATAGTATTATCTCTTCTTCCATGACAGGTCGTGACGAAAACAAAAGATCTCCTCTTGGTTATAAAGTGTCGAGAAACGCTGAATACACACCGCACAAAGTATACCCGGGTTATATGCATGGGTATGAAGTATGATTAAAAATGTAGGGTTTGGGGAAAGAAAAAGAAGAAGAAGGAAAACGAAAAAGAAATGGCATGGCTTGGAAAGCCTCAGACTATCGGTTAAGTTTCCAACGTTTCCACGGGAGAGGAACCTTGCCGTCTCGTTGATATATACGCCAGAAATAAACGGGAATGCCGGCAATGATAAAGCCGACAACGATCAAAGTCTGCAATGGTTCGGCAATGACGGCGCGGCTGAGAAGGAACAGACTGACACAGCAGAAGATGATCGGGGTGGAAATCCAGGTCCTGTAAGGCCGTTCGAGGTGCGGCTCGCGGATGCGGAGGACTATCAGCCCGAGCACTGTGAGGAAGTAGAATGTGTATCCCGCCACGCCGTAGAAAGTGACGAGGGTGCTAAAATCGCCCAGAATGACGTAGCCGAGAGTGAGGAGGCTGTTGAAAAGAATCGCATTCGTCGGGGTGTATCCGAAGCCGGCGCTGTCCCCGAACAACCGCGAGACAAGCTTAGTGATCCCGGAGCGACGTCTCAGGCGGCCGCCCGAAGCAGGGGCAGAGCCGCTACCAAAAAGCCCGAGGTTGCCGAATAAGGCAGGCAGGTAACCCTCTTTGCCGGCGACGTAGACCAATCTGCCACTGGTGAAGGTTGTCGCATTCAGTGCGCCGAAACAGCTAGCTGAGACCACCAAGGCCAACACTAGGGCGCCTACTGGCCCAAACACCTGGTAGCCAAACTGTACCGCAACCGTGTTGGTGGCTTCGATGGTCGAATGAGGCAAGACGAGAAAATAGGAGACGTTTGCAAGCACATAGCACAGAATCACCAGGGGCATTGCGGTATGGATCACCCGAGGGAGATCTCGATTGGGGTTCTTGAACTCCCCCGTAACGTAGTTGGTGTTGTCCCAGCCGTCGAAGGCCCAGAGACCCGCATACAACGCAACTGCCCAGCTAGAGATGTCGGTGCTGGTTCCCTCGAACCAGCCCTGGGTCTTCCATTCTTGATTGGCAGCACCCGTTGACGAAAGCCCAGTGATAGCCACCACGATCCCTATCACCGTGACTCCAATAAGCGCGACAAACTTGAACAGCATGAAGACGTCCCCGACGCGGGTGGCCAGCTTTGTGGACACACAGTTAAGTAACGTTACTGCGACCAGCCCGGAAACTGCGACACCCTTGTTGATCCACGTGTTGACCGGCTCGACATCTGCGCCGACGACGGCGCGGACCATGTACTCGCCGAAGATGATGGCGATGATGGCGGCTGAACCGGGCTTCAGCACGAGTACAGCACACCATGTGAACAGAAACCCCATCATTTCGCCAAAGATCTTAGATAGATAGACCTGGGCACCGCCATTTAGCGGAATCGCTCCTCCCAGCTCCGCATAACTCGCTGCGCCAGTCCAGGCCAGCAATCCTGCAACCGCCCAGATAATGAGGGAAGCACCAGGAGACCCCGTGTTGATGTTAACCTGGCCCGGCGAAGAGAAGATCCCCGACCCAATAATTAGTCCAACAATTAGCGACAGCCCGTTCAAGTATGTCAGCGTCTTGTTGCGTTCCAGCGACCCATCTCCTACCCCACCATGCCGGTCCAGCGAATGTAGAGACGGAGCACCCACAGGCGCGTAACCGCCAGCAGTTTCGGAGAGAGGAAACAGGGTCCGCCCAAAGTCGAACGCGGAAGATATCGAATAGGACCGCGCCGATCGGGGGCGTCCGCTAGCTTCGACATTCAAATTGTCGTTCAGAGGGTCTTCATCGTCGAGGGAGAGCTTGCGTGACGAGGCAATGCCGGAGGCTAACGAGGACCGTGAAGATGCACCTGCAGATCCAGGAGATGAAGAAGCAAGCGAGGCAAGTTCCAGGGAATCACGAGTAGCATTTGTAGCGTGTCGAGCCTCCTGCGAATAGGCAACCGGCGACATGGTGGCCGGGTAAACAGGTAGGTAGTTATTGTTTGACGGAGTAGCAGGGAGAGACGCACAGCCTCTCTCTCTCTCTCTCTCTCTCTCTCTCTGGAGCTCCGGGAAAGCGAAAAGGATATTAATCTATAACGACAGGCATCCCCATGCTCCGCGCTAAGACAGCAATGCGAAAGGCGTGCCCGAGTTCCAGAATCTCACGATGCTTTCCTTGACCGATCGACAAAGAATCCTCTCTAGGGGTTTGGGTTGGCGGCCGAATCAGGTTTAGCGCAGGGTTGTGGCCGCAGCAAAACGTCCGTAGGGAAAAAGAGGGAAAAAAACACGATATGACGTGGACAGCCCTTGCGCAGTTACAGATTCCTGCTCGATGACGCCGCGAGGGCCCCGATTGGGACTCGGATCGTGTCTCTTGTCTGCCGGGTCCTGTACGAGGCGTGTGATCCAGCAGCAACGACATGGTGCGCGGTGTGGCTCGACCTCGGCGTCTCCGCCGCCCAAATCGCGGCTTTGGTTGCGGTTGACCATTATCACAGCTGCTGCTGCAGCGACGGGGGCGTTTGTGCGAGCCCAGCAGCGGTCGACGGATGCTACGTTGAACCCGGCCAGCTTTGTCGATTATCGGATTGTTGCGAAAGAGCCGGTCTCGTCCACGTGTTCGATCTTCTCACTGCGGCCGTCAAGACCAGGAGGGAATAACCGGGAGGTCTACGAAGATGCATGGCGAACAGGGATTTGGAGCGTGATGTTCAAGCAGCCGCAGTTGCAGATTGGGAGAGACTACACCCCGCTACCTCCAACGTCATCGACGAGCTCTCCAGAGGAAGAAGACGACGGTTGTTTGCGGTTTCTGATCCGTCGAGATCCGCACGGTGAGGTTTCGCGGTATCTGCATGCTCTCGAATTGGGGTCGACAGTTGAAGTACGCGGACCCAAGGTTGAATTTGCCATTCCATCTGAGACACAGGAGATTTTGTTTATTGCTGGAGGCACAGGCATCGCCCCGGCTGTACAGGCTGGCCACTCTCTTCTCACCCATGCCAGCCGCACCAGCACCCCGCGAATCCACATCTTATGGGCGAGTCGAAAACGAGAAGACTGCGCGGGTGGTGTGAATGATACTCAACCTACGATACCCAAGAAGGGCAGCTGGTTAGGAGGCTGGTTTGGTCGCGCGCCGGAGACCAGCTCTCCTCCCACTACCCGTTCTCAACGAGAAGAAAACGCTTGTCCCATGGTACGCGACTTGGAAGATCTCAAGGCACAATTCCCGAACCAGGTGAAGGTAGACTACTTTGTCGACGAGGAGAACTCGCTCATCAGCAAGCAGACCATCCTGGATTCGGTCAAATCATCACCGTCTCCCTCGGGCAACTCCCCAGGTTCGAAATTCATCATCGTATCAGGACCAGACGGCTTCATTCGCTACATGGCAGGAGAAAAGATCTGGGCGCAAGGGTCAGAGCTCCAGGGACCGCTCCAGGGTATCCTCAAGGAACTCGATCTCAAGGACTGGGCTGTCTGGAAGCTCTAGCCAGTCTTGTATATTTTGTATATTATCTTCAATGAACTAAAACAGAAGTCTATCTATTAACTACCTACCTATACTCACTGTATATTAATATGATTACACTAATTACACTTGAAAAATACAGCTTTTGGAGTTACCAAAATAATTTATCTTATCAGCTCCGATCCCGGAGGCTTGGCGCGTTTGCATCGGCTCTTCCCCGTAGATGCAAATACAAGCGTTTTCATTTGTTCGTCTCGTCCTCTAATAATTATTTCTCTACGAGTCATACTTTTGCCTTGTGCTTCAAGATGACGGTAAGCAGTCTCCTTGCGCCTTTTTCTCTTCAATTATGTCGTCTCAAGGTATTTATGAGCTGACAACCATACTCTACAGTCACGACTGTGGGCCTCCGGCACCGCTGGCAGGCGCTGGGCGCTCGTCCGCTGCCCTTTGCCGACAACAAGGACGACGACGCTGGCGCAGCGATTCCTCTCGACGTCTCGAGCCCATAGACAGGATGTCTTCCACTCCCAGCTGGAAAACCCATCGTCCGCGGCCATCTTCTCCTCGCTGCAGGCCTCCAAACACGTCCCGCAAACCCTGACGGAGAAGATCGTTCAGAAGTACTCGGTCGGTCTGGCCCAGGACAAATTCGTCAAGTCGGGGGACTATGTCACCATTTCGCCGCACCGCTGCATGACCCATGATAACTCATGGCCCGTGGCGCTCAAGTTCATGTCGATTGGCGCCTCGAAGCTGCACAATCCCAACCAAATCGTCATGACTCTCGACCACGATGTGCAGAACCAAAGCGACAAGAACCTGCAGAAGTACAAGCAGATCGAGGAGTTTGCCAAGCTCCATGGCGTCGAGTTTTATCCCGCTGGTCGTGGTATTGGTCATCAGATCATGGTGGAAGACGGTTTTGCCTGGCCTGGAACGCTTGTGGTTGCCTCCGACAGCCACAGCAACATGTATGGCGGTGTGGGTTGTCTGGGTACTCCTATTGTCCGTACCGATGGTGCGAGTATCTGGGCGACCGGCAAGACGTGGTGGCAGATTCCTCCCGTTGCCAAGGTCACCTTCACCGGCGTCCTTCCCGTGGGAGTGACCGCGAAGGATGTCATTGTCGCTCTGTGTGGTCTGTTTGACAAAGATGATGTTCTGAACCATGCCATTGAGTTTTCAGGCTCTGCGGAGACGATGCGGAGTCTACCCGTCGACGCCCGTTTGACCATTGCCAACATGACTACTGAGTGGGGGGCGCTCTCCGGACTGTTCCCCATCGATGATGTACTGAAGGGCTGGCTGCGAGGCAAGGCGACCACCGCTGCCATGGGCCTTGCCGAGGGACCTTTCAAGACGCTGGCTCCTCGCAACTTCACCCACCCGGCGCTGGAGAGCTTGTTTGAGAACCCCCTGACCGCTGACAAGGGTGCGAAATATGCCAAGGAAATCTACCTTGATCTCTCGACTCTCTCTCCCTACGTCGCAGGACCCAACTCGGTCAAAGTGGCCACCGCTCTGCCGGACCTGGAGAAGCTGGATATCAAGGTCAACAAGGCCTACCTGGTCTCTTGCACCAACTCGCGCGCCTCGGATATCGCGGCTGCAGCCAAGGTTTTCAAGGATGCTGCCGAGAAGAACGGCGGAAAAATCCCCAAGGTTGCCGATGGCGTCAAATTCTACATTGCAGCAGCCTCTATCCCGGAGCAACTGGCTGCGGAGGGAGCCGGTGACTGGCAGGTCCTGCTGGAGGCCGGTGCGACAACCTTGCCTGCCGGATGCGGGCCGTGCATTGGAATGGGTCAGGGTCTACTTGAACCGGGTGAGGTCGGTATCAGTGCGTCGAACCGGAACTTCAAGGGCCGCATGGGCAGCACCGATGCCAAGGCGTATCTCGGCAGCCCCGAGGTTGTGGCTGCAAGTGCCCTGAATGGTAAGATCAGCGGACCGGGCTACTATGAAGCTCCGGAGGGTTGGTCTGGTGTGGTGCGAGGCGAAGGTGACGGCATCCGTGAGGAAGACCGCATGCTTACCGCGGAAGAGGCTCTCGAGAAGGTCATCGGTCAGCTGGATGATCTTGTCGCCGATGGAGAGAAGCGGTTCGCCTCCGAGGAGCCTTCCGAGCCGGTCGTCGAAGAGAGCGATGAGGCGCTGACGGAAGTGTACCCTGGATTCCCCGAGCGCGTGTCCGGAGAGATTGTCTTTTGCGACGCAGACAACATCAATACCGACGGTATCTACCCCGGTAAATACACCTATCAGGACTACGTGCCCGTCGAGACTATGGCGCAGGTGTGCATGTCCAACTACGACCCGGAGTTCTCCACCATCACAAAGGAGGGTGACATCCTGGTGTCCGGCTACAACTTTGGCTGCGGCAGCTCCAGAGAACAAGCCGCAACCGCCATTCTCGCCAAGAAGATCCCTCTGGTCGTTGCCGGCAGCTTTGGTAACATCTTCTCTCGCAACAGCATCAATAACGCTCTGATGGGTCTCGAAGTCCCTCGCCTGATCAGCCGACTCCGCGAGAGTTTCGGTTCGGGAGATAGTCAGGGCAAGGCCCTTACGCGCCGCACGGGCTGGAAGTTGACGTGGGACGTCCGCCGCAGTCGCATCGAGATCCAGGAGGGCGAGAACGGGCCCAAGTGGACGCACAAGGTCGGCGAGCTCCCGCCCAACGTTCAAGAGATCATCGCCAAGGGTGGTCTAGAGAAGTGGGTGAAGAACGCAATCGACGCATGAGCAACTCACACAAGTCTGTACCATTTATTTCTAAATTGACATATTGTATATATACCCGAGCTGTTGGTCGGTGGTTTTCTTGGCTATTTGAATTGGTAGGAACAAAACTACAGGTCAATTGATTTGGAGCGATTAGGCAACTGCACAAGATCACGTTTTGAGTCTTATTCTTCCCTATATGCTCAGGTCTCTTTGACATTATATTACCTGATGCATCAAGGCCCAGTCCTTGATTCGGTATCTCGATATCTTTTATGAGAGACGGTGTCACAACCTTTATATTTAGACTCTTCGTTTTTCAACCACATCTTTCGGCCTCTCTTGACCTTGACTGCTGCTGGTCTTTAACTAATATATACATTGGTGGCCCTAACCAAACCACAAAGTAGAGGACCAGTACTCTGCACTACCGTTATACCAACGGCATCTCAATGGTGTATTCTAAATATAGTATAAAAGTAACACTCTAATATAAATCACGAATAAAACCCCATATGTCACATTTGCATCTATACTATTTGTGATCACCGCCGCCAGTTACACCACGCAGGAGGGGGAAGACAAAAGTAACTGAGTCATCATCTACTCTGTATCGAGCCCCAATCAACCAACAGCCAGTCAACAGCCAGTCAACAGTCTCATCCTATCCAGACGGATTGAGTCACCTGTGTCATCGTGTCTCGGCGTTCTCTGCAGCTGACCCTGTAGTTGGTCCAACAGCTTATCGGGACCCTTCGCCGCGATAACCCGCAGACTGGTTGCCTGGTTTCCCAAGCCAAGGTCCCTAGTCCCAGAGGGCCAGACCAGGACAAGTAGCAAGAGATCAGTAACTAAAAGTGAAGCTGATTGAATCATTGGCATCCCCGACTCGGATCGTCATTCCAGGCAGCGCCCGGGTGTAGTCATCGGTGGTGCCTGGTTGAAGCCCGGGCAATCTGTGTCATTAATCAAGGCAGATATACACAAGCAGAGGAGGGGAAATGTATATAAAGAGGTATCCAGCTATCGTTTATTAGTGTATCAAGAGATCCAACTGATATTTGTACAATCAGTGCCTTCTTGCTTATACTTGATATTATTATCCACTTGAATTGCTGCTTACACCACCAACAGCAGCTGTCTATACATATATATATATATATATAAATATACATCACCTCAACTCGACTGGCCAACGCCCCGTCGAGCTTTTGGTCTAATCCATCATCACTACTGTCAATGGGGCGAGGAGGATACAACGGACCCAACAAGACCTCGGACTCGGAGTTCTCACAGCCGGGCTCCTCGCGGATGCTCGTCTTTGCCCTTTTCTCTCCATCTTCGTCTCCTTTTGTACTCCTACCCATGCAGGGCCGCGGCGGATACAACGACAAAAACGACGACGAGGAGTGAAATGCTCCGGATCGACGGTGAGAATTGGCATCGGCTTGTTTGGAACCCGTTCATTTTGGATCATCAAACAGACGGGAACTGCATCATGAACGAAAGGCTTGGTTGGATCGAGAACCCTTCGAATCGTGGTTGGAAAGTGAGAAAGAAATCGGGGTTTCCTATATTGCCATTCCATGTCGAGAGAATGAATGATTCTTTCTGGTTGTTGTATGATAGCAGTCATTTTATAGCCTCTTCACATCATTTGCCAACGCAAAATCTATCACATCTTGTTAGCAATCCTGCAGAAACTTCATTCGTTGAAACTAGGGTAACCAACTTTTCAAAGACCACACCCAAGACATCCTCTACATCTCCACCGTCCCCTTTACCGGTGATCTTGGCCAGCGAGTCTGCGGCAAACCGCAGATGCTCAGCGGCCAGCACAATATCGACTTCTTCTTCCACATCAGGGCTGTTGTAGCCACTGTGGTGCGTTTTTTGTGTTTGGGCCAAAAAGTCATCGAGATGCTCGAGACACCGCTGAAGATTAGAACTCTGTCGATGGGTCACACCCAGAGAGTCCTCCCAGTAGGAAAGATCGTATTTCCCATGCTCATCACCCTCCATGCCCACTGGCGAGGCAATCGTTTCAAACGTGGTAACAAGCCCTTTCAAGAAAGTCTGGATCCCACCTGGGTCAATTCCACGCTGAGAGTCTGTGAGACCTTGTGCTTCCAAACAGGAGATGGCGAAAATACGATTTGCAGGCACCACAGGAAACAGACTGTGAATACGGTCTTGCAGCCCCTGTGGGATGTCTCCCGTCGCTTCTCGAGTCTCCAGAGGAATCCTGTCGCATTTGTTGACCACAACAACAAGACATTTGCCAGCTTCGACACAGTCCTTTGCGGCCTCCAGGACTTCCGGCTCCACGGATAACTGATATAATTTCTCGCTACCACCGTTGGTCTCCAGCGAGAGCACCACAATGACAACGTCCGACTCCATCGCACGCGCCTTGGCCCGTCGGATACCTTCCTTTTCAACAGCACCGATGACCACTAGGCCACTGCGATGGCCAACTCCAGAACCATTTGTTTCGGATCGAATGCCGGCCATATCGCCGAGCTTGCAGTACCACCCGCCAATATCGACCCCAACATCCACAATGTCCCTAGTTGTGCCTTCCTCTGCGCTGACAATCGCCGCCTCTTTACCCACTATCTGATTCAGAAGAGAGCTTTTCCCTGCGTTTGGAGCGCCCAACAATGCCAATTTGATCCCATTCCGGAGCAGCTCTCCCTTAGATGCATTGTGGATGTGCAAATTCAACTGCTGTTGCAGGGCACGCACCTGCGAGGCAACAGAATCGACCAGCTCCTCTGTCGACTCATCAAAGTATTGGTCCTCGGAGAAGTCAATCAGGGCTTCCAACTCGCCCCGGGCATAGAGCAATTGATGGCGCCACTGCTCGTATCGCTTGGAGAGTGCATCGTTGGCGCCACGTACCGCTAGCCGACGCTGTTGCTCTGTGTCAGCATGGAGGGTGTCGCCGAGGGCTTCGATCTGCGGTAGATCAAGCCGGTCGTTCATAAACGCCCGACGGGTGAACTCGCCCGGCTCGGCGTAGCGGATGAGGCTGTCGGGCGTGCTGACGCGGTCGATCGCCCCGAGAACAGCCCTTACAATCGCCGGACCGCCGTGTACATGCAGCTCTAGAACTTCTTCGCCTGTGACTGTCTTCGGGCCCGGGAAGTACAGTACCAGAGCGCCAGCGTCGAGCACGCTGTTCTTACTCAAAGCTGTCTGCGTAGGATCATACAGAGTTCGGAGTGCCACAACGCGTGGTTTGGGAAGAGGTGACGAAGGACAGAGGGCTTGGTAGATCTAAAGAAAGAAATAGAAAAAAAAAATCAGTCGTTGATATCTATCAACACCCCATCTTGAATGGAAGGAACAAATACCTTTACACACGCAGATCCAGATACCCGAATCACAGCAATGGCAGCCCTCCCAGGAGCAGTGGAAAGCGCGTAAATGGTCGAATCATGGCCAATCGAGAAAAAGGCAGGCGGGTAGGACGAAAAGCACCGCACTCCGTTTCTAGAGATTCGAGGTAGCAGCACTTGAGCCGCACGTTTGGAGGCGACTCTGTTAGGAGGTCCCCCAAACGCCGGCAGGGTCCATTGATGGCGAAAGGGATTGACCCAACGCGAAACCCAGAGGATAGATCCACGCATACGCGGGCAGACCGACGATCCGGTGGGATTAGAGGCTGTGAGATGGGTTTGGTTTCGCGCAGTAGTTCGGGATGAGGTCGACAGGCGGACCACGTGACTTGATAGCGAATTCACAACTCATTGAGCAAGACTCGAAGATCATCGTGTCACTTGAGATTCTACAAGTCTACGAATGAAACGATAGTAAACCAAGGGTTTCTTCTAGTATATGCCATGTAGAATTAGATTTAACATCACTTCGGAGCGCCTGCGCTTCGAAGGATGCCATTAACTATGTACCCGAATCCGCCGTCCAATCCTCCGTGAGATGATGCAACGCTGGTTCAAAAGGTCAAGGCGAATGCCAATGTTGTAAGGGTCACCGCTGCGACTTGGCAGAAGAAAAAAGAAGAAAAGGAAAAAAAATTCAGAAGAAAGTCCAAGGAAAAGAAGTGGGAGAAGCGAAAGACGAACAAGAGAGAGGGTATGTACAGTACCACGTAGGCTGATGAATGTAAAGAAAAAAAGGAAAGATCAAGAAAGAGGGGGAGATGAAAGAAGGAGAAAGATGAAAAGAAAGAGAAGAGATGAAGCGAATAGAAGGAAGGTAGTCCCAAGAATGCGAATGGTGGCAGAAAAAAAAAATTAACATCGAAAATTAAGCAGGGCAGAATGAAGGATGATCAGTCCTTTAAGATGGTCCCTGAAGCACCAGGACAAAGTATTATTATACACTTAACGTCATGACAAGGAAATTCCGAGACGGCGTCAAGTCGAGTCTATCAAACATTACATTAGCGGGAGGGAATCTGGTGCGAAGGAGAGACGAGACGATGATGGCACATCAACCCGACAACTCTATCGGCTTGTTCGGAGACGAGGGATCAACGGTTTCGTCCGCCATGTCATCTGACACGATGATGGACGGTGTTAACGGTGGTTCTTCCTCATGTCCGAGGCCGGAGAGACTGGATTCATCGGGCTCGGCAGGGTCGGTTCTCGTCGGGGAGGTTGGCTCCTTGACTGGAGATAGAACGGAGGTATCCGCGCTGTCTTTGCTACCATTGGTAGCTCCATTGCGCCTTCGTAACCGGCGATTGCGTCGTTCTTCCTCTGCGCTTTCTCGTCTGCGCCGCACGCGCTCCCCATCCGCCTCGGTGTTGGTTCTGAGCCCTTGAAGCATGCTGGCGGCACGGTCAGCAATGTCTTCGCCTTCGGACACTTGGGTCTCTTTGGTGGCAAGGTTCTCGTCTTCCTCGGCACTGTTGGGGCTTAGCAGGTTGTTCTCTGCAGTGGGTCGATCAACAGCTTCGTCCTCCGCGCCGTTCTTTGGGGTCTCGGCTCCAAGCATATCAGGCATTTTCTGTCCGGACGCAACGCGAACCTGGTGTCTTTCTTTGAGCCTAGCACGCCGACGACGGTCCCGTTGATCACGAGCCTGGGGAGCCGCCGCGCGCAACTTCTCCAGGAGTGAGTCCATGGCACCGCTAGTGGCGGGCGAATTCGGTATATCTCCGCTGGATGCGCCATTGTTCGCGAGCGCTGGGTTGATGCGTTTGCGAGCCAACGACGCTTCTGTCCGCCTCCGCATCTCTTCCAGGGAAACATTTTTGTCCTTCGATTTCTGTCCATCGCAACAGCATTAGTATGTGAATAAGCACGTGGCAGAGAGAACGTTTCCAATAACATACCTTCCATTCCAGCAAAAAGGCAGCCAGTTTTGCAAAGAAATCACGACGGGCATTCTCATCAGTATTATCTTCCCCGTAGAACACCATGATGTCATCATAGCTCTTGACCATCTCGTCTAGGTAAAGTTGCAACTGTTCAGCCTTGCGTCGAGCATCCTTCATGCTCCGTTGTACCACTTGGCTCACTCGGTCTTGAGGATGGAATTTTTTAGAGTCGCTCAAATTACCAGCATCTAAGCTTGCCTGGACGTTTTTAATGTTGTTGATGTACTTCTTCGCATCGGTTTGGAGTTGATCAACGTTCAGCTTCTGCAGATTGATCACACCCGAGATTTCGTCCACGAAGCCCTCCCATTCTGGATATTGGTTTCGGACGATCCGCTCAACAAGATCAGCGAACGTGGTTTCGTTCTTGTCATCCTTGACCATTCCTAGCCGAGCCAAGGAGCCCAGCTTGAACCCTTGGGCCTGTTTGTTTGCATCGTTCATGAAGTTACCAATATCCAAAATGAGACCGAGCACATTCATCAAGGAAACAGAGTCCCTGAGTGACTCGCTGACTTGGACCACGGTTTGAAGCTTGGCAGAGATATGTTCGTAGTCAGACTCGAAGGAGCGTGTCAATGCGAGGGCGCGCATTCTAGCCTTCCAATAGTGATTCAGTTCAAATGCCGTGTACAGATAAATCTGATCTTCGCGTGTGAGTTCATTTGGGTCTTGTTCACGTTCAGAACTGGCAGCATCAGGACCAGTCCAGTCCTTGCTGTAAGGAGCCATTAGTTTGGCAACGTTTTCTGGAATGGCGCATAGATCATCTCTCTGCAGAAAATCCATGACAACCATGTTATCCAAGAGTTCAGGATCACAGTGAATGATCATGCGCGTCACCTCGTCCGCGGCAATTTGGGAGTATTTGGCCATAGCGATTTGGAATGTCTTCGACAGGTCATTCGAAATGATTTGTTTCTTGTCCTTTCGTTGTTTTGCTGCAGTCCCGCTGCCAAAGATCTTCGTTTCTTTCGCCATGAAGAGCCTCTCAACTTCATCCAGGACACCCTTCTTTGCCAAGTCTGTATACTTGTCCTCCTTTTCTTGCGGTGTGGGTGCATGCGCTGCCCACACTGTCACCTGAGGAGTATCCACTTTATCCCAATGGAGTGCCTTGAGCTTCTTTTTAGGTCTGATAGAGGACATGACAACCCCTGGAATAGAGGGGCCATCTGGCACGTAGTTGGCTCTTCTCCAACCCCCAACCACACCCCCTGGAGGTGGCGGCGGGGGAGGAGGCATACCGAAAGCCCCCGGAGGCGGTGGTGGTGGCGGCGGGGGCGGGATTCCACCAGCAAATCCAGGCGGAGGTGGCGGAGGAGGCGGAGGCGGAGGGACACCCTTCATCAAAGCACCAGGAGGTGGAGGAGGTGGCGGTGGCGGCGGTGGTGGAGGGCCTGCCCCCAAGCCTGAATGTGGAGGCGGAGGCGGAGGCGGAGGCGGAGGAGGAGGAGGAGGGGGAGGAGGAGGAGGCGGCGGCGGTGGAGGTGCTGCTTTCTCTCCGTCTGTTTTGATGTCTCCGGTTTCGTCCTTATCTTTACCTGTACTTTCCTCCTCGGGGGTAGTCTTCGTGTCAGGCTCTGTCGTTGAGGGAACGGTAGGAGTTTCCTCGCCACTCTCTGGTTCGTCTGCATCATATTTGGGTACTTTAGACGCAATTTCCCCCAGTAATCCGGTTGCTTCAGCCGGGTTCATACGAGGCCGCTGCAGGTGCACAAGACGCGGTTTCTCATATTCAACGGCTTCTTCGGCTCCTGCCTCTTCCAAGGATGACAGTACCTCCGCGTCCAGCTCCATCCCAGGTACATGGCTTCTCTTGCGGTAAACAGATCCAAACGCGGTCGTGTCCAGGTTACGGCGAGCCTGCTCCTGGAATGCTTCTGTCAACTCCCCATCCCCGTCCATCTGTTCTCGGAGTTCCCGCAATCTGTCCGAGGGTCCATGTTGACCCCAAACCTTTCCTTCAAGTTTGAACTGCGTTTTTGTCCTTTCAAGTTGCATCTCCAACCTCTCAAGCAGCTTCTCCCGGTCGAGGATTCCACGCATTTGCGATGGATCCATATTTTCAAGGTTGCTCTTCTTCGCATTGGACGCGGCAATATCCTGGGCATCTCGAAGCATCAGGTAAAGCTCCCGTGTTTCCAGCTCATTTCGCTGAAGCTCTTGGGCGCGGAGCCGCTGAACCTCTGCCAGCTCAGCTTTCGAGTTCTCATTCTGTCTGGCCTGAAGTTCAATGATACCGGTCTGTTCTTCGATCTGTTTCTGTAATTTCTTTACCAGGCCGTCTGCTCCCAGCTCCACCTGCGATTTCATCTCGTCGCGCTCAGCCAGAGCGGCTTCGGCGATCTGACGTGCCTCCAAAGATTCATCATACGCTCGTCTTGCCTCGGCGTCTGTATGAAGCCGATCTAGTAAGCTCTGCACTGTGAAGTTCAGGCCTTGGCGTAGGTCAAGATCCGGGAGCCGTCGATCCATAGCAACATAGCTGAGCATGGCGTCCACAAGTTGGAACATTCTTAGACCATCCTCACCAGAGTTCTCGCGGATCAGGAGCATATGCTGCATGGCGGACAGGAAGTAGTCATGGGCCCGACTTCCCTGTATCTTCGATTGGATAGCATCTGTAATCTGCAGGGGATCACTCATATCCTTCACCTCCCCTTCAATGCTGTCCTTAACGCTGCTGCCTTCTCGCTGCAGGAGATCCTCATAGTCGATGGCCTCGTTTTCTTTGAACCGTTCAATTTGCTTGTCGATGACCTCATACTGAAAGCCTTCCATCTTCGCCAAAAGGCGTTTGATGCCACATGAGATGAATTGGGCTCGGATATGACATCGCAGCTGCAAGTCATTTTCGGGGGCGTCGATGAGCATATTGATGAGTAGCATGGTAGAAACGGCATATTCCATCAAAAGGTTCTCCATGCCGATGCCTCCGCTGCGGTATTCTTCGCTTGCTCCTACCAAGCTTCCCATTTTCCCACGGCCGTCTATTGTCACTTCGACAATACGCATCCATGCATCGAAGCGTCCCGTCTCGCCATGGTGATTCTTGACATGATCCATGGCCTGTAGAACCTTTTGATGACCTTGACCTTCTGCCCAGTGGCACAAGAAGGTCAAGACCTCGCTGACAAGCTTTCGCGTGTGCAGCCGTGGTGAGAGCAGAGAGCTCACGAGGGCTATAATGACCTGGTGGTGTGAGAGGGCATCGTCGGCTCCGTACTTGTTGTTCATGAGCGCCTTTAGACACTTCACGATATCATATTCACGGTCGAGGTCCTTGTCGACAGACGGAGCAGGCACCGGCCCAGACACCTTTCTGCGATTGATTTTCAAAAGCACATTTGTCAAAGCCACTTGGCCTTGTGCTTCGACGAAAGCTTTCACCCAGCTGTATGGTTGTCAAAAGCTGATGATGGGACCGGGATAAATAGTTCTTTTTTCTCTCTCTTAACGTACCTAATTGGCTGAGTCCGTAGACTGACACTCAAGCTGGCGAGTTGCTTGGAAGTGATTGTATCATCCATGACTTTCCGCACATACCATTCCGGACTGCCCTCCTCATCGGCACGTTCCAGAATCCCTGAATGGCCATCATTTCCATGAGTCTGTCGAGCATTTTGGCGCCTCTTCTGTTCGCCTTGCAGCTCAGTCAACCGATCCTGATGAACCAGAGTCCACTTCTTCGAAGCGGGATATGCAAGCATTTGCCTCTTGGCCTGTTCGGGAAGATTTTGCCATCCTCGTTTCTGCATCAGCTCAAGGAAAAGCTCGTCGACAATATGGTCGTCTTTCGGACGGGTAAGATATTGTTCGGGAGAGATGCCAGACGACGCCAGGGAGGATGCCGCGGGCTGGATGGCTTGTAAGGAAGACTGGACGATCGACATGCGTGCGTTGGGAAAGAAGGTTGCACGGTCCGCCGAAGTGGATGTTGTCAGTGTACGAGAAGACCCGTCGGAGGAGAAATAACTAGAACCCCGCGTGTTGGAGGAAAGAGTCGAGTAGATGCTCTGTTGGTCGAACGACAGCCGAGAATTCGAAGAGGAGTCGACGGTTGACGCTGAATTGTGGCTAAACCCAGTGTTCGCTGCCGAGCTTCCCGGTCGAGCCCACTGCTGGTATCGATGTCCCTTGTCGCTGGACAAGGACGACGCACTTCCAACGTTGTTGGAGGCATGCGGCGGCGGACGGGGCCCAGTGGGATGAGAGGAAAGCCCGTTAGGTGGACTCGTAGTGGGGTTCCACGCTGGATATTGATGAAAGTCTCCTCCGCTCTTTGCGATGTGGTTTGGCGAGGGTTCCTTCCGCGGCGACACCTCCCCCGCCCTGGACAGATAGTCGACTGTGACTGGGGTCTTGGTCTCCGCGGGAAGACTATCAAAGGGAATGGAGGTGATCACCCCGGCCGTCATCGCCAAGCCGCTTGAGTCAGACTCATAAGGGGCCTCCATCGAGTGCATCGACGACCGTTTGGAATGTCGAGACGAACGAGAACCTGCAGTCGAGCTGGCCGGCGGCACTAGCGACTCGTACCCGCTGCTTCCCTCATAATGTCTTTCTTCCCCCGGTCTCTCCTTGTGCAGCTTCCTCCCGAAGAACGATTTGCTGTTCGAGGATTGTCTCGGTTTGTCGGATAAGGACGAACTGGTAGGCATCTTGACGGGCGTCGCTCGGTAGAGACGGGGCACAACATGAGCGTCGTTCGATAGCAGGGTGGTCGCAAACGAAAAGGTAACCGAATGAGCACACTCTGCTCTCTTGCAACTTCACTCCTGAAAAGCAACGCGTACGTAGAGGCGTAGGTACCCGCTGCGGAGCGGTGGTGGCACTGTACCGGTAGGAAGGTAGGTACCTACCTGTAGAGGGGGCCAAGGAAAGTCGTCCGTCCTTTTGTTGATCCGGACGGGAGGGCACGAACAACGAACACTACGAGCACACCGAGGATACTGAACAGACCGAAGCAAGTGTCTGTAGCTTCCTCAAAGACGGCACGCTCGAAGGCTTTTCCCTCTTTTTTTTTTTCCTCTTTCCCGGCTTGCCAAATTCGGGAGGGGTGATAGGAGTGGAATTCCCTTGTGTTCTCTCCCACTGGATCCAGCACGGCATTAGGGGGCTTCGCGCAGGGACGAACAGCAGCTCTAGAACGCGCTAGCCTCTAGGGGAATCCAGCACGTGATCCCGATAGGCCCCACGTTCGACACGTGATCTGCCATAGGAAACTAAGCGTAAAGGAGACGCAAGCGATAGTATTACTCGCTACTCCGTGGATCGGACGAGATATGCCTCTAGGCAGTGAGCTAAGCCCAGCTCTCTAGAAGCATGCTCGAAGGTTTCATGGTTAATATCTAGTAATTGGCTACAAATGCGTCGATAAATTGTCTGAGCCGTCGACTACATATTTCTAGGCTCCTGCCTGATAGTTACTACGGAGAACATTCCGTGTTCATGAAATAGACCATGGGGCCTTCTCCGAGCTTTGCGAAGGTCATCTCTCTCTTTTTTTTTCTTCTCCTTTTTAGCTATTTTCTATTGCAAACCACAGTAATATGATCTCAACTGATATTCTTCCCAGACCATCCTCGTACCGGCCTTCATCTCCTTATCGATATACCTTCTCTTCTCCTTCCTGATCATCCCATTCTTCCGGCGCTACCATCAGCGATATGCGCAGTATCTGCCATTAGACGCTATCTCGGCGCACTCCAGGTCTCTTCGCGACCGCATCAGCGATAGGGTAATGCGGTTTTTCCTACCATCGTCGTGGCAGTCTCAGTCGCATCTGGATATCGACCGAACGGATAATATTAGCATCTATGACGAAGAAGGCGAGATCATGGTGGGTATGGATATGGACCGCGCAAGGAGGGAGGCCCTGGAGAGACGGCGTAGTACGGCTGCCGAGACTGAGAGCCGGCTGAGTCGAGACCTGGAGGAGGGTTTCATGGATGACAGCGACGATGAACCGGAGATTGGCCACAATCCGGAGATCCGTCGCTGACTGCCTCGTTTCTCTCCATTGATGTGAATAATATTCTTTTTTTCTTCTTCCATTCTTTCCCCTCCTGGTTTTGCATGCGGAGTGGCGTTTGGATGGGTTTGCATTTTTATACCTTTTTCTAACGTCTCGTCACCTGGGGGCTTTTTTGAGTATACAATCGAGTGGTTTGTATTCTCCCCCCTCTCCTTTATGTATCTTACTGGAAAGATTCTTTTTTTTAGATCTGGGTATTATGCAAATATGAATGCTAAATACATAAAAATTGGCCAAATTTTTACCCGGAAAATTGGCAGTAGATAAAATAAGAAAAGAAAGAAAAAAGAAGTCATCATTTTTCATCTCACACAGGCAAGACGTCTAAGCCTTGGACCGCTGGCCATAGGCCTTGGTGACATAGTCACCCTTGTGAACGATAAGGTCCTGCGCGCGATAGTCCTCACGGCCGGAGAAATAGCTGTCCAAGATGTTCTTGGTACCCTGGGCGTAGCGGATTTGAGCATCGATGGAGGTACCGGACATGTGAGGAACCATGGCGTTGCCACCTCCCCATGGGCCCTGAACGTAACGCAGGGGGTGATCCTTGGGGGCAGGCTGAGGGAACCACACGTCACCACCGTAGCCACGGAGGTGACCGCTCTTGACAGCCTCAGCGACATCCTCCTTGACGACGATGGCACCACGGGCGGTGTTGACGAGCCAAGAACCTATGCAGGTTAGTTTTTTTTCTTTTTTGAATCAAGTCAAGAGAAAAAAAAATAGAGAGGGCAAATTTTACCCTTCTTCATCTTGGAAATCAACTCCTTGTTGAAGAGACCACGGGTATTCTCGTGCAGAGGGCAGTTGATGGTCACGACGTCACACTGAGCAAGCATCTCCTCAAGAGACTCGACACGACGGCAGCCAATCTCTTTCTCGGTCTCGGGGCTAAGAGGCTGGTAGTCGTAGTAAAGGAGCTCCTTGCAGTCGAAGGGCTTTAGGCGGCGCAGGACACGCTCGCCGATACGACCAACGGCAACGGTGCCGACGACCTTGCCCTCGAGGTCGAACTCGTTCTTTGCGACGGCAGCAACATCCCACTCTCCATTGCGGATCTGCTCGTGGGCGGGGACGAAGTTGCGGACCAGGAGAAGGATGGTCATGACAACGTGCTCAGCGACGGAGACGACGTTGCAGCCAGTGACCTCGACAACGGTGACACCGCCATTGGTCTTGTTGGCAGCGTTCAAATCGACGTGGTCAGAACCAACACCAGCGGTGACAGCAAGCTTGAGGTTCTTCGCCTTGGCCAGACGCTCGGCAGTGAGGTATCCAGGGTGGAACCTGTTGCCATTTGATAAGTTTGACTGAGGACAACCATGATTATATCCAGAACGAAACTTACGGGGTGGTGATGATGACCTCGGCATCGACCAGCTCCTTGTCAAACGTGGAGTTTTCGCCTTCCTTGTCGGAGGTGGTGACCAGAGTGTGGCCCTGCTCTTCGATCCATTTCCTCAAGCCCAGCTCATTCTCGGTGGTGCCCAGAAGACCAGGCTGCTGTTTGGCGTGCTCACCGCCCTGTTAAGAGATATGGTGAGCAAGCTGGTACGTGTGTAGAGAGAATGACAATAGACTTACATCATAAAGGACCATAAGAACTTTGCCCTGTCGTTTAGCAGAAGCTGTCAGTGTACGGGAACCAAGAAAAGGCTTCGTCCGCGGAGACGGTTTAAGAAACCCTGCGGCGGACAGGATTGACGACGCAGGACGCTGAAGCTGGCGAACAAGAGGTGATCGGATAAATACCATTTTGAATGAGGAAGAAAGATAGAACCACGGTTCTGATTTAGTATATGGTCTGCCAGTAGATGGTCAGTAACGGGACTTCCGGACAGTATATATACATATAGACAGGTATAGACAAGGTTTGACGAGGGTCTTGGAAAAGCAGGAGCACGGGTAGAAGGCACTTACTGAATGCGGCGATGGAAGCTCTAGACTGTAGAGATGGACGAGGGAAGCGTAAGAATCAAAGAGCAGTGCAGATGGAGGAAGAATCGCATCCAAGCCGGATTGTAGCCTCAATATATACGACACTCGCAACCTTCTCTCGCCTTCTCTCCCACCCTCCAAACCCCTCGTTTGACAACGGCATATTGCGAGAGGCTGAACAGAACTTCCCCTCAGAGACCGGGATAGGCGGATGCCTCCGATTTGCCTGAGAAGCTCGATGAGCGCGGTTTGAACCTTGAGAGACAGCCCCACCTTTCCACTCGACGTGTTACAGATGAGCTGCAGATGAGGATGAGGATGGTAGTGGACACGGAGAGGCATCTCCGCACGAGGGACAGCGTCACATTAACCAACGACGACTCCATGCCAGCTTTCTCTGCTTTATGGAGTAGGCGTGAGAGCGGGCCAAAGCACCGTGCGGGGAGGATTTCTCCAATTTACACTGCCCTCCTCTAGAAACAATATAGGTCCCTATACCTCTGCTTTTGAGACTTGTGGGTGGAAAATTACTTCTAGATTCACTTAATTATAGCACTAGAGATAGCTTCATCCTCACAAGCAAGATAAAAAAGGCCAGTTAGGTACCTAAGGTATGTTACTCCTCAGGTATGCCACCCCACTTCCGTGAGGGGAGAGCAGATGACTAAGCCGTCGTGAGGGGCATCTTTGCTCTTCTCCTTCCAGGCTCTTTTACCGCGCATGTGGAGATTCATAAATTGGAGATCTCCCTGTCAAAATGCCTCAAATACCATTTCGCTATCCACAAAAAATGGGTTCTCTATCCCGTACCCCGAGGAATCGCCGTACCTTTTGCCGATCTGATCCGAAGTCCAACCGAAGGGGGGGGGAAAGCGAGCGTGAGGAGTACAGACGGAGGACATCATTTCGAAACCAAGTCAGATCGAGTAGCACGGGTCAATTGACTGAGAGAATTGGCTGGCATGAAGAAATCAGAACCCATTGGGTGGAGAGCATACCGTTACTAGGTACAGATCTGCTCGATCAGACTATATGGCAGTCTAAGCTCGCTCTACCGTTTCCGCAAAGAATTGAAACAGTTGGACTACTGCTCCTACAAACCAACACGACCGTCTTATGAGATTGCGAAGAAAAATGCTCATATTCTGATTCCTGTCAGAATGCGGTGCACGTTCAGCATTTGGAGCATTCCCAAGTATGTTTCTACTACTGTTATAATATTGACCCAGTGCCATAAAAATAAAATCTCGATGAGTAGAATTTTATATACATCCATCTATCTTACACTTTGATCAGTTGAAGGGGTGCTTATAGTACAGAATAAAGACAAGGAGCAAGCTCAGAACACAATGTTGACCAGCTTCCCGCCCTTGACGACGATTACGCGCCGTCTCTTGTCCCAGTCGTTCCGTTCCCGCAACCACATTTGCCCTTCGTCGCTGTCCAGAATATGCCCGAGGAGATACTCCTTCTCGTCTGTCTCTGTGGAGGGGATCTGCGGAACAGTCACAGTGAAACGCAGCCTGCCGTTGATCTGCACAGCCACGACTTGCCCGCTCCGAGCGGCGATACTGTCTGCCTGTTCGGGAGTGAGGGGTAGGGATGGCCAGGGAGCTGCCAGGACTGAAGAGACCGAGCAGCTGTCGACCGAGGAACCGTTCTTTGAATCGGTGTAATGGAGAATCTCCCAGCACTCCGAAGATAGAGCCGGGGCTATCGGGGCCACAAGTCGGAGTAGGGAAGATAATGACTGGTAGAGGATTGTGGAGGAGGCGGGAGGAGAAGAGGAAAGGAGGTTTGTCAACTTGATCAAATCGGAAACCACCGTGTTCAAGCTGTACGTGTTGTTTTCGATGCAGTGAGTCACGGACTGGATGGTTTTGTGGGTAGACAAGAGAGCAGTAGCGTCATCGTTAGAAAGATTCGCGACAGAAGCGGGAGGTGAGATTTCCAGTGATGATGGAGCGAACGACGCAGACTCCAGCTTTTCCTTGCTGTCCACGACCAGCTTCCACAGTCGGCTGAACCAGCGCTGAACACCGACGATCTTGCTCTCGTCCCACTCGAGAACTTCGCTGACCGGTGCGGCAAACAAAACGTGGGCACGGATGGCATCGGCGCCATATTTCAATGCGCTGGCAGCCGGATCCACGCCGTTGTACTTGCTTTTCGACATCTTCTCAAAGGTGACATTGGGAGTAACCTGTGTTCCAGTGATGAGCGGCTTGTCCGGGCTACTAAGATCAAGCTCTGATGGCAGCAGGAACCGGCCGGTGGACGGATCTGAGTATGTCCTTCCGTGGACCATGCCCTGGCTTAGCAGTCTGTTGAAAGGCTCAGCCGGCAAATCGGACCGGCCGGTCTCAGGGAAAAGTTCGGAGCTCGCGAGGAATTTGTAGATGAATCGAGCATACAGAAGGTGGAGGATGGCATGCTCCACTCCGCCGATGTAGATATCGACGGGCCGTGCAGAGGAGAGGGAAAATGGAGCTTCCCGGTTGTGAGCATCAAGGAATCTCAGATAGTACCATGAGGAATCCACAAAGGTGTCCATAGTATCAGTATCTCGTTTTGCGGGGCCCTTACAACTCGGGCACTCGGTGTTCAACCATTCTTCAGAGGCTTCTAGCGGATTGCCCTTCTTGCCTTTGAGCCAGCTACCCTGGATCTTCGGTAGCTGGACAGGAAGCTGGTCTTTAGGAACGGGTACAGGACCGCACTCGGCACAGTGAATGATGGGGATTGGAGCGCCCCAATACCGCTGTCGACTGATCAGCCAGTCTCGTAGCCTCCATTTCTCGACAAAATCGCCCCGACCAACTTGTTTCAGATCGGCGACAATCTGCTTAGCCGCCTCTTGCGACTGCAGGCCTTGATATTTTCCGCATCTTGCGTTCAGGATACCTTCTTGGGTAACAGCCTGAGCGTTGTCGTCTGCCACGATGTTGTCAGTCGCCTCCACGGAATCAGAAATCAACTCCGGTTGGATAACCAAAGGAATTGAGGGGGGATTGACGTTCTCTTTGAAGAATGCCAGATCCCTAGCGTCGTGACCAGGAACACCCATGACGGCTCCCTCTCCGTAATCGCTCATAACATAAGGCGCAACAAATACAGGAAGTTGGCGGGAAACGTGTGGGTTCTCTTTATCAATAGTATGTAATGGATTGGAAACTCTCACGGCCGACAACTTGTAGCCGGCCTTGGAGTCAGGAGGTAAAGATGAAGCTTCGCCCAGGAACTTGCGCAACGCTTCATCCTTTTCCGCAGCCTTCAGCACGATCGGATGGTCCAAGGAGAGGGCGACATACTCGACCCCATGTAGAGTATCAGGCCGGGTGGTGAACACATCGATTTCCACGTTGGGGTCTCCCTGGCCATCCACAAGCACCGGAAACTTGATTTTCGCGCCAAAGGACTTGCCTAGCCAGTTCCTCTGCATCGACAAAACCCGTTCTGGCCACCCTCCCTCGAGAGATCCCAAGTCCTCCAAGAGTTTCTCCTTGAATGCCGTAATACGGAAAAACCACTGCTTCAACTTCAGTCGCTCGACCTTGGCACCTGAGCGCCATGAGCAACCATTGGCGTCGACCTGCTCATTCGCCAGCACCGTCTTGTCCACAGGGTCGAAGTTGACCATCGCCTCAGCCTGGTAGGCCAGGCCCTTTTCGTACATCATCAAGAATATCCGCTGAGTATGTTCATAGAACTCGGGCGAGCACGTCGACAATTCCTTAAAAAAAGCATCGTAATTAGCCCGATTTCTCTATTGGTTGGAAGCATAGGTACAAATGACGCACCCGATCCCAGTCAAACGAAACAGATATAGTCCGTAACTGCTCCTTCATCTTTGCAATGTTGCTCTGTGTCCAATCTGCCGGATTGATGCCGCGCTCAATCGCTGCGTTTTCCGCCGGCAATCCAAACGCATCCCAGCCCATTGGATGGATCACGTCGTGCCCACGCATCCTGTAAAATCGTGCCAGCATGTCGGAGATGGTGTATACACGTAAGTGGCCCATGTGAAGAGTTCCGGACGGGTAGGGAAACATCGAGAGAACGTAGGACTTGGGTTTCGTATCGTCCGCTGCTGCTGCCGTCCCCGCCGAGTCAGACTGCCATCTTTCCTGCCATTTCTTGTCTATAGAGAGAAAATCTAGTCTCCGCGCCCGGGATGTAGTCGCCGTCAGTCGGACAAACGCATGGGAAGAAGCTGCTGCGCCGAGGCGATTGGGCCGTACACAAGCGTCCTGAAGGGAACGGCCCCTTCGCGAGAGGAGGGACGAATGGAGACGTAGCCGCGATAAAGAATACATGATTTCAACGATCGATCATTATACAGTCTCATGAATCGAAGCAGATTGAAGTCATTGAGGGATGTTGTGCGGCACAGCTGGTGTTGTTGACGGCGCTGAAGCTTTCCGATAATTATTACCTACTTCGTTTTGAAGATATCTCTAAGCTCGATCAGGATTAGCGCTATCGCCATACAGTTACCAGAACAATTCAATTACTCCGCTATTATTATCCTTCAGAACCCATTATTTGTCTATATTGAGGATATCTAATTAAATACTGATGGCCCAGGAGATAATTTACATGCAAGGCATCTATAACCTCAGGATTTCTCCATTGCTAGAAATCCCGCCTCGGAAATGGTCCGCCACGACCTTTCCTCCGAGGATTGTTTCTTGGACAAGGCCGTCGACATGTTTTGGTTCAATACGACCGTACCAGATGCCTTTGCCCGCCAGCGGGTGCATGGTACTATCGGAGACGGTCATCCCGGGAGGAATATAAATGATCACGTTCCCCGCGTACTTGTGTCCGCCGATATGGCTGATGAGACCGATATTTGCGTGGCGAGGGCCATCGATAACGCTGGGCTTTGTGCTGTCGGAGGAGAAGCCGCGCATATCAAGGACACGTCTGAATTCGGTTTCTAAAGCTGGCGCCATCACCCCGCAGCGCATGTCACGGCCTCCGTGACTGCAGATCAGGATTGTTGGCGAGTGCTTGATATCAATGATTTCCGGAAAGTCCAACTGGAGTTCCGGGGAGCGAGTCAACTCCGCTTGTCGGGAGGGAGGAAGCGACGAGTTCATCGCATGGATTTGCTCTGGGAGGAGATATGCGCGCACAAACGTAGAAAGATCCAATCCCTTCTGCTCCTCCGGCGACTGAAGGTTAACTGGGATGTTTCGGATATATTTGAAGCTGGGGAAAAGAAAGGCCGACGCAACGGGCGAAGAAGACGAGGCATTTTCAGCGCTGGGAAAGGAGGAATTGGTGACGAGGACATTGTTATATGGCTGCACAAACGTTAGCAATGACCTATCCTACCAAGAAAACAATGACCATACATCAGCGTATTTCCCTCCGCGTCCCATTAAACGCTTTAGACCCCTAACGAGTTCGCCCCAACCCTGGTTCTCCCCGTCATTTTCAATGCGACTGGTCCAGTCCTTTTGCCCCGTGCATACAAGGATTTGCTGCGTGTAGGCTGCCATTGTTCCGTTCAACGGCTGGTCATGATCAATCGGCAACCCCTCCGGTAATGCTGGAGTGGGCGGACATGTGCAGCTCGGTTCGGGACAGGTCTTAGTGACCGGAAAGGGAGGGGGGACCTCGAGGCGGGTTCGCAATTGACATGATGTGATCGAAAACAAACGTCCTGGCGATAGTTGGTATCCTTTCTTGCAGTATCTGCTAGGAGATGGCACCGGGAGACGTATTGGGCGCAGCACCATGAGGCCGGAAAGAGGGATGCGTTTGAAGAAAACGAGGGTCGTCAGTCAAAGGGGAAAGAAAACAGATAACACGCGAATAAGAGAAGGTGGTGTAGAAAAGAAAAGAAATGTACACAAATTGGAAAGCGAAAAAAATAATTGGAAATGCAAAGAAAATGAGTCGCTCGGGAATTCATGTTGAAATCCCGAAATCTGGAGACACCGATCGGAGATAAGCTGATAGCTTACGCTCCTGAGTAGATAGATAGTACCTGTATCAATAAACTTCTGAGCATTTGAATATGAATTTACAATAATGAGCGGATGAGCTATTGAAGGCATTGTACAGTTCTATTTTGTATCTTGTTGGGTTGGTAGAAGTCTCAAGGACCACGGCCACTATTAACTATCAACATAAAAAGCCAAAAGCACTCGGAAACTCCAGGACTGAGTAAAGTAAAGTAATTCACAGGCGAAAAAAAAGGCGTCAGTATATCATTGCCAACATCTTCATTATTTGATATGAGAGGAATCGCGTATTTTATAACCGGAAAATATGCTTTCTTTTTGTCGCAAGAGCGATGGAACCAAGGTCCAGGATGGTTCGAGGGGCCCATCAAGCCGCATGAGAGGTAAATGAAGCCAACGCATGAATCGACTCGGTTAACGGCCATAATTGGTGGTAGAATCCAATAGCACCGGCAACAAGTAGTGTATAATAAGCGACTGTCCAGACGAGACCGAGTTTTCCAGGAGCCGTGTGTCCAGGATTGATGTCTGTATCCTTTTTTCCGCGGACAACAGGAGGATAGGTGAGATAACCTGCCTCGACTCGTCCCCAGAGTCGAGGGAGGCCGCACCAATTGCAGAAGCTATGGACGAGGATGACTGCCCAAAGGGAGCCTGTGCGGAGGTAGAGGAAGGTGGCATACCAACCAAAGACGGTGGTATAGCCAAACTGGAAGATGGACCGCAGAAGAGAGGCAAGCACAGAAGTATCCGCGTGTGTCAGGCGGAACTCATAAAAATGATGCACGTGCGCGATTCCAAAGTAAAGGGGCGCGATGAAGACAATACGGCCAGGACTGACTTGGGCCAATAGATGCAACGGAATGATCGCCGCGCGGAAGATCGCTTCTTCAGTGACAGGGCCCTAGAGTTGATCTTAGTGAGGGACGCGAGTCAGCGGGCTATCAGTTTTGACTCACCGCAACGTAGTTCCGCCATCCTATCCAGCCAGATAGCGATTCCGAGATCCTGCCGCCTCGGATCCATTCTCTCCACTCCCCCTCTGCTATTCCTCTCTCGAAGAGTGGTCCTGTGAACAAGACCGCTGTTAAGAGGAAGCTTTGCGCGATATCGAAAATCCCAATGGGCCACACGCCGAGAAGCTTTAAAGCTTCTGAGAGAGACGTGTTGTTTCCCTTGACGATCAGCCACGAGACAAAGAGCATGCTGATGACACATGAGAGTGTCACCATGCGGACCCTCGCTCGGATGACGGAGGGGGCATCTCTGCTTAGAGTGGGAGACGGCCGCGTTGAGGGAGACAGATAGAAGGGGGCCACATAGAACACAGTCAGGGCAATCTAGAGACAAGACGATTAGAATCAGATCACAGTTCACACATTGTATATCATCCAGAAAGGGGGGCGGGCACACAGCCCCCTCCCCCGAATCCTCATCTATCTCTAGGCAAGCATACTGAAAGAAGAGCAGCACTTTGTTCCGAAATGACAGGCACCACTAGTAATAGTTTCAGCATCGCAGAGGATCTCGCTTCTGACGGCCTCGCCAAACATACCTTGCTGTTTGGGGTACAGACTGTTGCTGAGACTAGCTATGAAGCCGATCGGAGCCATGACGACAACCGGTAGCCTTGTCCCTAAATTCAAGTGCTCTCAAGAGACGACAAGTCTAAAAGTCCACCCTTGGAGACTCGTCGTTGACAAATTGCTTTGATGATTGGGCCTGGGAAAGGGGAACGCCGGTGGTCGATCACCGAAAAAGCTCAAGCTCCAGAGCTCTGGTGGAGCCAGCTGTTCGTTTCAGAAGAAATGAGGCACGAGTTTCCGCTTCTACCGAAGCCGAGAAATTATTCTAGGCGTCGTCTCGTTCCTTCTCCTGGGTTCTGCTGTCGTTGGTTGAGCCGAGCCAAGTGAGGCTGTTTTGCTCCGCAGAAGCCAGCTGGATAAATAAATAAAGAAGAGTTTCCAGGCACACAAAAGACCAGCAGGAGTGTAGCCCTGGCTGGTCAGTCTCTTTTCACTGCCAGAGCAGCTAATATCTTCTTACAGAACAATATTAACAGAGAACAATAAGAAAACCAAAGAAATAGGATGAAGAACAATAGTCATCACCACCAATCGGCCCTCGAAGCCAGGATTTCGCGTGGGCTCACGCTGCCTGCAGCTGGAACGGGTCGGAAGGGCGGATGGGCCACTGGTTCTCTTACACATCATCTCTCCCCTGCTCCACCAGACTCGGCGCCGGCCAATTCCCAATCTGCTAACCGTGCTCTAAAAGGATAGGTACGGGGGGCTTGTCCCCTTCGCTTGATGCATTTCCAATGACGATCGAGATCTAAGCCACTCTAAGGCGCCGACGAATCCGCCGCTACGACCGCGACAGGCGCCCACCACCTGCACTCCCTCCAAAGAGACTCGAGGCTGGCCAGTCATACGAACCGAGGATGGTTTTCTCTCTGTGGGCGACACTGCAGGTCTTTGTTATGAAGAGCCAACCAGACTAAGGAGGGGTGATGCACATTGCACGATGGCTAGATGGCACGATGCTATGCCTGAGGAACTCGGTGCTCACCATGTGCTCCTGGTCTTGACGATCACGATCGAGACGATGATCGCTCGTGGGAAATTCGCAGTGTTACGTATATATGGGGTCCGATGGGCGGGATAATTATTACTTGACTCGAACATACTCCGGAGTAGGCGGCAGCAGTCGAGACTCCAAGACCCATCGTCGAAATTGCAGTAGACCCTTTCTGCCAATCGTGCGGTTTCAGGTCGTGCTTTAGTGGTCTAGGTGCATACCCCTGGGGAAGCCGCCTTGATTCCTTATTATTCTCTCTTCTGATGGTCGTTTATTTTTGGCTGGCCTGCATGCCTGGCGACTGCTAGCCTTTCTCACCGCCGCTGGGCAACAAAATTCCACGGCCCCCCCTTCTTTCGTGGGAGTCGCGCGCTGCTTGTTTCATCTCCAGTCGTTCGTCGTTCTGTCGTTCTTTTAGAAACATTGTTTGCTTTCGGGGTTTGACGCTCATTCTCTAATGCCTCCTGCTGGCAGCTACATCAACTTTTGACGAGTTCTTACGTCTGACGCTCTTTTTTGCCCACCCATCCATCTGATCGATCCTTCTGGTCCAACCGAATATCGACCGTCGTTCACTATATACTATACACCCAGCAGAATAAACCTAGTCGCTCTCTACCAACCTGTTGAATTGTTTCAAGTCACTCTTTTCGATCTGGCAATCATTCCATCCGAACTATTAATATATCTTAATTAAGGGATTTTCTACGACTTCGCGTGTCTGCTGCAACGGCGTATCTCGCCATCAGCTCACCGTCTATTGACTCTGTACCTTTCGAATAATGCAATAATACTGGCCTACAAAAACATAATGTCTTCTTCACAACGCACATCGCCCTCGCCGCCGCGGAGGGCACTCCACGAGCGAACACCGTCGCAATCGAACATGGCCTCGGCAGCGTCACCCGCCCAATCGCTCCGCCTTGTAAACGAACCGAGGGGCCTGGATATCTACTCGGCCACGCCGTTTCCCACAAAACCTGAACACATTCTACTGCCGCGCCCCGGAAAGGGTCAGGAATTCGTGACCGACTCATCTAGCTACGGCGTTGCGGACTCATACGACGTTTCCACGGTCACCTTCTCGGAAACCAGTCAGCTCGTAGACGACAGTCTCATCGAACGCTCCTTCAATGATACATGGGATTCTTCAACCGTCGATGCGGTAAACACCCCTTCCCAGGTGTGGGAGGAGGATCCCTCATCTAGCCGCTCAACATTCCCGGATACCGAGGTGCTGGAGAAGCCATTCGACAGAGAGGAGTCTGAGGAAGTCTCGGATGCTGCGTTCTCGGACGATGGGATGCCTCCGCTGCCGACAGTGACCCCAACAATCAAGGCAGTTGTGTCCGAACCAGGATCGCCCGATTTGAGTTCCGACGAAACCGCAGGTCCGGCAACGCGTGCATCCAGCAATGGCAGTCCCAATGTGGTGACCATCGGGCCCCCGTCCAGCCCCAATTTCGTGGCCCTTGACAGCTCAAGTTTGAACTTTGTCCGCATTGGCAACTCATCGTCGAATCCAAGCTCGACCACCCGCTCCAACTCTCTCTCGTCCATGAACTCTTTAGGGACTGTAGTAAGACATCCAGGTGCCGCCCAGTGGGCCCGCAGCGCCTCATCGGAACAATCGAGCTCGCGTTCACAATCCTTTCGGTCAACACCTCCCCACACGCGACCATTACCGGTGCATCCAAATGCAGCCTTTGCGCTGAATTCCCGGGAGACCAGCCGCACGCGCTCCGCCACGGACTCCTCACAGGGAGATCTGTCGACCTCAGATATGCAAACCATCATCGACAGCGGCGTGCCCGTCCAGTATCCGATCATCCGGGCTCCATCCTCGTCCAGTTCCTGGGTCGATACATCTAATGTCGAATCGTCATCACCGGTTGAATATGTTCCTGATGAATCGTCAGGCCGCTGGAACCCTCACCTGTCCACCGTACCATCGCAGTGGTCGGCCGAAGCTGAATCGCGTTCAGTATCCCCCGCAGTCGATCGCTCCGAGAGTAGACTCTCCGTTCCGTCCAGGCCGAGTGCGGCTCTGCTCAGTCAAAACACCTCCTCCTCCGTCTGGCTCGTTACCGATGACGAGCATCTCGACAGCCTTTCCGGCCTTCGGTCCGATGTCCTGAGTGAAAAAAATCCGGGCCTGCCAACTAGTCTTTCTTCCGGGTCGAGGCGAAGCACTGCTCCCAGCATTAGACGTCCCGGAACCAGCTCGAGCTTCATTTTCAATGTTATTCCCGCCTGGGCGAAATACTATTACCGCAGCGATGGCCGCCCCGCGAACCCGACCCTAGCGATGATCGATGGCCGCCCGTCAACTGCACGACCCTCCACCGCAAACTCCAGTATCCTCGGACACATTCCGACGGCTCTGAGTAAGGCACGAATGCAACCTAGGGTTGTCAGCGATCCCCGGGATCCCCGAAGTCACTGGGTTCCTGACCCTGACGCCGAGACGGACTACCGTCCTGATACTTCCTATAGCCAATTACAACAGAGCTGGTCGCCGCATCTCTATCCCGATCGACAACAAGCGCAATATCGGGGTAGTCTCTGGGGTGCTCCCTCACTGGACTCTCGGACAGAGCCCATGTTTGGCCGTCGCAACGTTCAGGTGTACTCGTTCTGCTTTGGCTTCATCTTTCCTCTTGGTAGGTTTCCACGGTCCCAAAGAGTTGGCATTCCCTGTAATGAATGTGGTACTAACTTGCCTTTAGCCTGGCTCATTGCCGCATTCCTCCCTCTTCCTCACCGTGCCAAGTCAATAGAGGATAGTTTGAGCAGTCCAGAGATTGAGACGGCTCTTCGAATGCGTGTATTTGATATCGACGAGAAGCGCTACGCCAATGCTCGATGGTGGAGGAATCTTAACCGATGGATGACTCCTCTTGGGGTAGCCATTATTATCATTATTGTGAGAACTTTTCCCTTCCTTATCTCTATACGTTTCTCATCATACTAACCTTTATTCTCAGATTACACTCGCCGTCGTAGGCACAAGGTCAGGTCTGTAAAAGCCTGTCATATAGCCTTGGCCTAGACCAGCTTCGACAGACCTTTCCCTCCCTTATTCTTCTCGCCTCCTTCAGCCTCAACTCCCCAATCTCCCTGGTCCGGACACTACTGCTATGTCTTCACCTTCATGGCTGACTTTGATATTATTTTACGTCTTTCTTTTCTGAGATGATTGTCACGATACGACTTTATGCACATAATGTACATTTTTTTTCCACCCCGAAAAGGTTAATTCCTGTCTGGCGCTTCGGTTTGATTTATTCTCGCCATCCCCTTCGTTTCCCGCAGGCTGTTGCCTGCACCAGAGTGGCATCTTACGATGCCATGTCTGGAATTTTATCTACTTTACCCTTCTTGATTCAATTCTCGCCATCCCCTTTTTGTTTCCCTGGGCTGCCGCCTGCACCAGAGTGGCATCTTGCGATGCCATATCTGGATTTTATATTCTTGGTTACTACTACTTCTTCTACCTCCCTGTCTTATGACTGATTCTTATCCCCCCCCCCCCCCCCGGGTCTTGATACGGGGGTGTTTATTGCTCCTGTTCAGTCAACTCATGTATCTATATACATGCCTCTTTATGAGCCCTGCAGCTATTTACATTGCATTTAGACTTGAGATATATGTCCTTTTGGATTTATCTCGTTTCTTCTTTTCAGCGAGCCTAGATTTGATATTACTTGGTTAACATGTAGGATTACATTCCTTAGTTATAGACTAGACTAATTCTACACTTTGAAAAGATGATCAATTATACTTGAATGGACAATCATTATTCTATTCTACTATTCAATTCCTGCATTCACTTGATTCAGCCAAGTCAACACCGGGAATCGCATAGAACGCTGAAAAGAAAGGGATTCGTCGACATCGCTTCACCACAACGCTCTGTCTGCATTTCACAGAGGAAAAGGAGTTCTCAAAGCCGCACAATCGATCAGCATCCACTCAGAGATGGATGGTCCATGTCTTATGGTAGCTTCCGACCGAGCTTGGACTCTATCACGCGGCGGAGCTCGTCGCCTGTCGGCATGGTGACCACGCTGCCGCGTCTTCTCCGGGTCTCGATTTCTGTCTTGATCTCCTGGACGGCCTCTTCGATGTCCCGGCCGAGATCACTGGACAGGCCCAGCGTGGGAGGACGCACGGCTTCCTGACTGACGGTGCGGGTGACGTAGGGCCTATTGCGTGCCTTGAGTTTCTTGACTAGGAGGGCTTTACCGGGGCTGGCGAAGAAAGCGAGCGAGGTCGCAAGAAGGACAGCGCCGTAGAAGTAGACTCGAGACCAGACCTTGATCGAGTCTCCGAAACCAAGGATAATGAAGGGGATCACCACGAAGGACATGGTGAGTTGTGTCGCGAACCAGCTCAACACATCATAGTAAGGCTTGTAGGGCGTCGGTTTACTGCCATCGGGAGTGAGAAAGAAGGGCCGGATGTAGCGACGGAAGTCTTTGAGGTTGATTAGCAAAAGAAAAAAAAAAGAGCCAAACTTTGTACACGAAAAAAAGTCAATGGATATGACCACTTACTCTTGGCAACTGTTTGCACAAAGGAACCAAGAACAAAAGACAGGTAGTAGCCTGGGTAGAAGCCGTGCCAGAACGCGCTCGTCACGAAGGTCGCCATGCTTGCTCGGAAACCAGGCTTTTTACCCTTGGGGGTGACTCTCAAGTACACGTAGTTGCGCAACCAGTGATTCGTGTTTTTGTTCCAGCTCCCCAGGTAGCCGTACGAGTTCTGAGCGCGTTCGAGGGACCATGGATCAATGTTCTCGAGACGGTCCCAGAATACTTTGCCAGTCGTGGCATCGAAGCCATTGTATCCCATGCCCGAAAGGATGCAGGCCCCTTCTGTCAAGGACCACACGCCGTAGTACTTGAATCTTGCGGTGAACCCGATCATATGCATGATAAAAACTCTGCGAGGGAGCGAGTACTCCATGTAACTATCCTCGAGAAGATCGGCTGGGTAGTAGTACGATGAGAGCTGGACAAATAGGAAGATCCAGCCCAGTCCAGCGAGCATCTTCTTCGTCGCGGGAGTTCCACTTCGAGGAATCTTGCGCTTCTTTCTGGTTGGAGGAACCTTGGAAGGATCTGTCCCGGGAGGCACGTCAAACAAAGTCGTGTCAATCCAGCGCTTGTAGTCGACAAAGTCAAAGGCAGGACCGATCAGGAGAGCCGGGAAGAAACAGACATAGCCTGTATAGTCTAACAGACTGGGAAACTCGGTAATCGCCGCATACTTCTGTGCATCGGAGAGCTGCTCCTGTGGCAGACGGCCGTCATGGACATTCCAGCAGAACGCGGAGAGCTTCATGATCAGAACCATCTGCGCACTAGTGATGTCTACCGTCTGGGGATCATTGAGAATCTGCCGGTAGATATGGCTGATAGACATGTGGCCCATCAGGAAAATAAAAGCGATCCATGGCATCAACGACCCGTCCACGTAGTATGCAATGGCATAGGCGCCGACTGAACTATAGAGCAGCGTGCGCAGTCCATCCCACAGGTCGAACAGACCTATTAGATAGAACAGTGCGATGAGGATAATAAACACATTCTTCTTCCACGGCTGAGAGTCCGGAATCCGCTTCAAGATCGCTGCCAAAGGATAGGAGATGAGAAAGGACGCGATGAGCTTGACTGCACGAGGGATTTGTATATCAGAATCCGTGGCACTTCAGAGAGAGGGAGAGAGACTATAGAAATAACTTACCATCGTCAACCGAAGCTCCTATCAGCGCTGAAGGATACTCAAATACTATAAGATTGTAAAGAAACCATCAGATGTTGAGAACAAGCGACCAATATTTTTTGTTGGGGATAGACAAACCAGCATTAATATAGGGCAACATGGTGTAACTTCCAACAATAAACAATACAGCCCAGTTGAAGAGTAAACAATGACTAGGCTATAGTATATAGAGACATGGAGACCTCCCAGCCTCTTATCAGTTTTCTCGTCACAGAGTGAAGTGGAGAGGAGGGAGAAAAAGAGCAAAAAGAAGCGATGCCATCATACCGCAGTGGAGCGGCCAAACCAACCATCACGGCGGGAGGCACCAACTTGTCTATTTCCTCTTGACCCAACAGCCGCTGATCGGCGCCACCCACCTCCACGAGCTGTGGCCAGGATTAATTACCCTTGCGATCGGTATCGGAGACCTTGTTCTTGTTGTCGGACCATTCTCTGAGCCCCTGTCTTCGCGGATTCCCAGTTTCGAGCGAGAGCGAGCTCCAAAACTATACACCTCTTTTCCCCGCGCCCCTGTGGGCTTGCAAACGCGTGCCAATATGGACGTCGTCGCTGCGGTCTCCAGCTACATCTCTCGGATCGTGACGGCTGGAGACACACCTGCATCAGGCTCTTCATCTACCAAGATGAAGATCTTGCTTCTTGATAGTGAGACAGTGGGAAATGCGCTCTGGTACTTGACGTCTGTGCAGCGAGACTAACCTGCGGTCGCCAGGTGCCCATCGTATCGACTGCCATTACCCAATCGGCCCTTCTGAATCATGAAGTGTACCTCATCGATCGACTGGATAATAACGCGCGGGAGAAGATGCGCCATCTGCGCTGCCTATGCTTTGTCCGCCCGTCGCCCGACTCGGTACAGTTCCTGATCGACGAGCTCCGCGAACCCAAGTACGGCGAGTATTACATTTACTTTAGCAATATAATTCGCAAGTCGTCTCTGGAGCGTTTGGCGGAGGCCGATGACCATGAGGTTGTACGGGCGGTGCAGGAACATTTTGCGGATTTCATTGTCGTCAACCCGGATCTGGGCTCGCTGGGCCTGGGCTTCCCCAAGCAGCGTCTTTGGAGCCACTCGCCGGACCTTTGGAACGCAGACGCGCTACAGAGAGCAACGGAGGGGGTGATCGCGATGCTTCTGTCTTTGAAGAAGAACCCGCTGATCCGATACGAGAAGAACAGTCTGATGACCAAGAAACTTGCGACAGAGGTCCGATACCAGTTGACGCAGGAGGAACAGCTCTTCAACTTCCGCAAGACAGACACGCCGCCAATCCTCTTGATTCTTGATCGGCGGGATGACCCCATAACCCCGTTGCTCACCCAATGGACTTATCAAGCCATGGTCCACGAATTGATCGGCATCAACAACGGGAGAGTCGATCTCAGCGATGTACCCGACATTCGACCAGAGCTTCGAGAAATCGTACTCTCACAAGATCAAGACCCGTTCTTCAAGAAGAACATGTACCAGAACTTTGGCGACCTGGGTCAGAACATCAAGGAATACGTGGAACAGTATCAGGTCAAGACCAAAAATAACATGAATATCGAGTCGATTTCAGACATGAAGCGGTTCGTCGAAGACTATCCCGAGTTTCGCAAACTCTCGGGGAACGTGAGCAAGCATGTCACCTTGGTAGGTGAGCTCAGCCGGAGAGTTGGCGAGGAGAACTTGTTGGATGCGAGCGAGCTGGAGCAGAGCTTGGCTTGTAATGATAACCATGCGAACGACCTCAAAGTATGCTGAACCCCCTTTTTATGTGAAAAAAGCACACGCATCATACAATTTGCTTACAATGAATCTGTCAGACTCTGCAGAGAATCATTCAGCTCCCGTCCGTACCAGCGGAGAATAAGCTTCGCTTGGTGGCTCTCTACGCTATTCGATATGAGAAACAGCCGTCGAACGCTCTCCCGGTCCTACTAGATCTCCTAGTCACCGCGGGTAATGTTCCCTCTCACCGAGTCAACATCGTCTCCAAGTTGCTTGCCTATCATCATTCTCTCCAGGCTCCACCTGTAGCAGGGGGCTTTACAGATCTATTCGAGTCGACATCCTTCTTCTCCGGTGCTCGAGACCGTTTCAAAGGACTGAAGGGTGTCGAAAACGTCTATACACAACACTCACCGCGCCTAGAGGTCACCCTACAGAACTTGATCAAAGGCCGTTTGAAGGAGCTCCAGTATCCGTTCCTGGAGGGTGGTGGCCATACTAGAGACAAGCCACAAGACATCATCATCTTCATGGTTGGCGGTGCCACCTATGAAGAAGCGAAAATGGTCGCCCAGGTCAACGCCAGCTCCCCCGGCGTCCGCGTGGTGCTGGGTGGCACCTCCATCCAGAACAGTACGACGTTCTTGGAAGAAGTAGAGGATGCCGTGGGCAGCTGGCCAGAGCCTGCTCCTTCGTCGGCTGCTGGACGGCTACGGAGGGAAGTTGGACGTTGATGAGAGTTGACGCAGGTCTCGGGCACACTGTACGAAGATCATAACCTCGATACTTAGCTCTAGTTTTTTTTGTATACTCAATGAACCCAATTCTTGAAAAAGCCAAATTACAATCCTATTAATTACGCTTGCTAGGATGACACCATTCTAAAAAAGTGAGCCGGGTTGTTGCTCTATTTTTATTTGTAGATTCCTAGACAGTGCTATCAACATAATGCCTCCGCCTCAGCCCCCTCATTTGAACCCCGATTTTCTCCAACAAAGAAGCCAGACTTCTCACCCACCGTTTCGGTCTCAGTAAAAAACCCATGGAGTGGTCGCCGTCCATGGATTTACCAAACTCCTCGCCTCGAGCGGCCAATCCTCTTTCCCCCTCGGCGTTTTTAAGAGGACAAAAACTGAGTCTTCCCTCCACGACCGACCCTCCAGGCCCTCAGAACCCGCCCAAGCCGCTGGTATGGCTGGTACGTTTGCACGAGGATAAATTCTCTCACCAACATCCTGGCGGATATACAAGCTAATATGGATTGTCTTCTGCCCTGTCTAGATATTCGGGGCTACAGGCCACATGGGCCGATCGCTCGTCAAGACCGCCTTGTCCCACAACGATCTTGTTGCCGCCGTCGGTCGCACGTTTGAGAACAGCTATGAGTCGATGAAGGAACTGGAGAGCGAGCACGATAATTGCATCGGCCTGTTGTGTGATGTACGGGTGCGTGAGACGGTCAAGGCAGCCATCGACCTGACGATTCAGCGGTTCGGTCGCATCGACATCATCGCCAACTGCGCCGGATACGGGGTCATCGGGGCTTGTGAGGACCAGGACGAGTATGACATCCGCAACCAGTTCGAGACGAATTTCATGGGCACCCTGAACATGATCCAGCTGTCGCTGCCGCACTATCGGGCGCGGGGCACCGGTAGGTATCTGATCTTCAGCTCTACGTCGGGCGCGCTGGGCGTGCCCGGATTGGGACCCTACTGCGCGTCCAAATACGCCGTGGAGGGTCTGATGGAGAGCATGCTTTACGAAGTGGACAGCTTCAACATCAAGGGGACCCTTGTCGAGCCGGGCCACATGCGTCGCGACGACATCGGGGACCTGGTGTCCCCCTCCGCGACGATCCCGAGCGCGCACAACCTCTCGTCGCCGTTGCCTCTGTACGGCCATTTCCTCGTCAAGCCGCCCAGCGAGCCGTACAATACGCCAACCTCGCCGGCAGCACATGCGCGCCGGATGCTGATGTGGCTCGGCGACAAGCAGCCGGCCAGCGCGGTCAAGGCGGCAGAACTTGTCTGGCAGCTCGGCCATTGCTCCTATCCGCCTCTCCGGCTCATTCTGGGAACCTACGCGGTGGAAAGTGTCCGGGATCGACTGAAGTGTATCATCGAGGAGATTGAGGACTGGAAGCATCTTAGCTTTCCCTCAACGGATCAGCAACCTCCTTTGAATACCGGGAAGGAAAAACCAGCTCAAAAGAGCGATGGCGAGAATACAGCCACCAACGTGTGATCAATCTTGGTTTCTTATTTATCACGCAATTCGCTCTAATCGAAACAGGCGGGTTTTTAGACTTCCATTCGTCGGAAATCCCCATCGAGGAAACAATCCAGCGCCAGATTGGCAGGACTGAACTTCCCACACCACCGACATCCATTCAGCCAACCGCTTCGGGTAGTTGGAATCCCCTACCTAAGCTGAAATAGAGTTGATTGAATGGAAGCCCTTGGCCTGGTGCAGCTGCTTGCTATATATCAGGATCAGTCTCGAGACTGAAATGACCTGGGGCAGACATACTGCTGCCCTTGCCTCTTCTAGCATGGCATTTCACACTACCTTTTCCTTCTTCATTGATGGATATTGTCGGATATCCTCACTGAAGAACACGCCCAGTCGTATGGAGTTGATAAGCCCAGGACAGCTGCATATGGAACAGCCAACCCTCTAGAACAGGAATCTTGATGCATATAGTTACGAGTCTCGACTGTGATCTTAAGAATACGATTCTGAAAACTATTGTAACCAAATAAGCCCATCAATAAATGATCTGTTACCGACACCTCAGGGCCTCAGGCATAAACAAATCACGTGGTATCTGTCCTAGATCTTGGTGACAGACAGGATGACAATCGTTCACACTCTACAACCATTCTATCTCGTATTTCAAATAATCTGATTTTTTCCTTGAAACGGCTTTTTTCTTCTTGAAGCCCCACTCTATTCATGTCTATGGTGCACTGTGGTGTTGATATATACTCTGTCTATATCAAAGTAAACAACGCTGCGACCGCTGCTCAGCCGGGCAACGCGTCGCGCTGATTCTCCATGGATCAGGCTACCATGGATGCCGGTGATTTTGATGACGCTGATATCAGAGCAGCTATTGTAGCCTCGCTCAGGGATCTACAGTCGCCAGGGAGGACGACCGACACGAGCCAGCAAGACGTCGTTGATTTAACCGCTGATACTGATACTGAAAGTGAAGACGATGACGGCAAGCCGGCTGGGCTTGTTCCCATGTCCAAATCTAATATTGGTTCAGAGACGGATGGAGATGACGATGATCTGAAGAGGGCAATCGAGTTGTCTTTGCAGGATGCTGATGGCGAAGGGGAAGAGCAAGAAGAAATCAAGCAGCATGGCGATCCAGAGATCCGTCAGGTTGATTCCGCCCCTTCGGCTGGGCTGGAGAAAGGGCCTACTCCCTTGGGGCTTCTAGTTCTCGATCGAAAACAGATGGAACAAGAACGTCTCGCGCGTGTTGCGAAGAGGAAGGCTGAACGGAGCATCTCTCCGCCATCTGTTGGACGTTCAAAGCTTCAGAAATCAGAAACCACTCAGAAAGAGGACGACGTATCAGTCCGGCCAGTGCCAGGTGGTAAGCAAGCCACTCCGCTGCCAGGCAGCCAGCCGCCGAGGACGCCGGGGATTGTGTTCCCCCAAGGCGTGGTGAAAAAGACATGGGCGAATGGGTGCCCGAGGATTGGAGATGATATTACGATCGAGGAGGTTTTCCAAAGATCCGACCTCGAGCTCGCCGTCCTCAGCTCCTTCATCTGGGATATGGACTGGGTTTTTTCGAAGCTGGACACCAGCCGGACTCGGTTCATCCTGATGATGCAAGCCAAAGAAGAAGCTACAGTGAGTTTGATGTCACCCCTTGGAGTGTATGACATTTCTGCTAATACAAGAAAAATAAGAGACAACAATATCTAGCAGAAACAGCCGAAATGAGGAACATCAGACTTTGTTTCCCGCCTATGGACGGCCAGGTTAACTGCATGCACTCGAAACTCATGATCCTCTTCCATCCAGACTATGTTCGATTAGTAGTCCCAAGTGCAAACCTGGTGCCATTCGACTGGGGGGAGAACCGCGGGGTTATGGAGAATGTGTGTTTCCGTTGTATCTGATTGTAAAGTAAAGCTTGCTAACAAGGCAGATGGTGTTCTTGATTGATCTACCGAAACGAAGCGGCGAGCCAGCTTCGCCCAAGACGCCTTTCTACGACGACCTGGTCTACTTTCTCCAAGCGACTACGCTCAACGCCAACATCATCGCCAAACTCGAAGGGTTTGACTTTGGCGAAACACAGAATCTTGGCTTTGTTCATACAATGTAAACCCACCCCTCCGTTTTCTCTTCTTTTCACCTCCTGGTCTAATCCCCTCAGCGGCGGAACCCATACGGGCGACTCATGGCGACGAACGGGATACTGCGGCCTCGGCCGGGCAGTGAGGTCCCTCGGACTGCAGACGAGCCAACCTTTGAACATTGATTTCGTGGTAAGCCAGACAATCATTTAACCTAACCGTAGCCGTCTAACCGTAACTTTTCTTCTAATGATTAAAAAAAAAAACCCCCATACAGGCATCTTCCATCGGCTCCTTGACAGACCAATTCTTGCGATCCATCTACCGCGCCGCACAGGGTTTGTCCGAATCTACAAATGAAACTATTTAGTATAAATGAGGATGAGGTAGCTGACGACTCAGGCTCCGACTTCACCGAGCTCAAACCAAAGACAGAAGACACGGAATGGACGCACCGCTTCCGCATCTTCTACCCCTCGCACGAGACAGTCCAGGCCTCCAAGGGCGGGGATCCCAGCGCCGGCACGATCTGCTTCCAGGCACATTGGTACGAGGGGGCCAAGTTCCCGCGCCACGTCCTACGAGATTGTATCAGTCGACGCCCGATGGTACTCATGCATAATAAGGTATATATATATAAATCTCTCCCCCTATTCTTAGAAGAGAGTCATGCTGAACGATTTAGATTCTCTTTGCTCGGCTCGACGAAGCCGTCACTACAAAGCACGGGCCTGTAAATGCATGGGCGTATATTGGGAGTGCCAACATCTCGGAAAGTGCATGGTAAGACCGACCCTCTCGTACTCTGACAAGTCCAAGCGTATTTAAAAAGCTTACTTAGGGGCCGCCTCGTCTCGGACCGAAGCACGAAACAACCGAAACTCAACTGTCGGAATTGGGAGTGTGGGGTTCTTGTGCCTGTTGGAAAGGAAACCCCTGCCCGAGATACTCAAACGATCGATACGCCTGCAGATGATCTGGTGGGAGTGTTTGAGGGGACGGTGCCCGTGCCGATGGTTATTCCTGGAAGAAGATTCGAGGGAGGGATTCGGCCTTGGTTTCAGCGGTAGCATAGTAGCATAGATTAACTAGGTGGGTAGAACCGTATTATTTAGATCTATCTATCTATCTATCTATTTTTATGCAGAACGAACTAATTCTTCTTGATCACCTTATTCATACTCTTGAGGGTGCCTACCCCCCCAAAAAGATATCCCATGCCGAACGACCATCGTCGGACGCGGACGGTATAAATGAAGAAATACACCAGCAGCCAGTTGATGATCACAAAGGCAAGGAAGATGCCGAAACACCTCCACTTGTCGTCGTCATGCACGTTCAGCGTGTGCATGTACTCGCGCCCATTGCTGTAGTCGCAGTACTGGCAGTCCGCAGTGGCGGCCGGGTTGACCAGGTACCCAGTCCCCGCGACATGGGAGACAAAGTAGCCGGCGTAGGACTCGCAGGTGCTTCCCGGCGGAGGGTCGAAATGGGTCGTCTCCGCCGAGGCGCAGGTGATCTGCACCGAGGGGAAGACAGCGGCCAGCACGCCGCGAAGCCAGTACGTCACCGGGTTGACGTAGTACATCCAGTACTTCCAGAACACGGGGTACTCGGCGTAAGGGCGCACAATGCCGTTGAACAGGTTAACCATGACGAAGAAAAAGGGCAGCACGTTGGAGATGACGGTGAAGGAGGGGGCAAAGGCGCAGATCCACTGGCCCCAACTGGCCTGAAACAGGAAGAACAGCATCGACATGAGGAAGACGTAGCCTGCTGTGCTGGAGTCCGTGGGAAGCCCCACGGGGTAGTACCAGAGCAGCCAGTAGATGAGGCCCGTCACGATCGCCGCGGGGATCTCGCATACCACGTTGGCCGTGCAGAAGGCGACCCAGCCGTAGATACGGGATGGGTACTCGCGTGCCTCCCACAGCGCCCGGTTGATGTAGAACTTGGGTACGATGCTGTTCATCACGATCGGCGGGATCAAGATAATCAGGAATATAGAGAACATCCGATCTTCCATGCTATACACGGTTGTGCCTAGTTTCCAGAATGTCTAATACCCAGTAAGCAAAAAGGAACAGATGACGGCAGTAACGCGCGGTTTGCTTTTTTGGGAGGAAGGGACTTACAAATCCATTAAATATGCCGATGATGACGCTGATGAACAGCTTGCCGTAGTAGTATGACGGATCGCGCCAGTAATTAAGGAAGAGACGTTTGGTGAGCATGGTGGTCTGCAGGTAAGTCGGGGCGGCGAACTCATGTTGCTTGCCGGTCTCGGGCAAGGGGACGCGACTGCGTTGGTCGCGGATGTGCTGGATCTCGGCGAGCAGGGCACTGTTCTCCGCCGAATTGCGCCACTCCTCGTTCCAGTCCATCTTGCGGCCGTCCTTCTGGGTCGCCTTGGCGGCTGTCTCGAGGATGAACTCGGCCACGTTTCTCGACGGCGGGCAGACAAAGCCTCGGTCGGCAAAGTACTTGGTGACGGCGGCCCCCTCGTGCCCGACGGGGCCGAAATAGAAGGTGTTGCCGCCAGGGTTGAGGGCGAGGATCATGTCAAACTGCTGGATTAGCATCGACGACGGCTGATGGATGGTGCAGACGATCGCCTGGCCGGCCTGCGACAGCTTCTTGAGGAACCGCACGATGGACAAGGCGGCTTGGCTGTCCAGCCCGCTGGTAGGCTCGTCCAGGAATAGCAGCAGGCTGGGTTTGGCCGCCAGCTCGACGCCGATGGTCACCCGCTTCTTCTGTTCGACGTTCAGCGAGCTGATGATGACGTCCTGGATCTCGTCCAGCTCCAGCAGATCGATGATCCGGTCCACGTAGGCAATCTTCTCCTCGCGCGAGGTCTCGCGTTCCTGCCGCAGGATGGCCGAGAACTCCAGCGCCTCACGGATGGTCGCCGTGTTGTCGTGAAGGTCCATCTGCTCGCAGAAACCCGTGCCCCGCTGGAAATCCGGGCCCAATGGATGCCCGTCGACCAGCATGTCGCCCGACACCACGCCCATCTTCTGCCGCTGCGCTAGGGTGTTGAGCAGCGTCGTCTTGCCCGCCCCGGACGCGCCCATCAGCGCGATCATGACACCAGGCTTGGCATACCCGTTCACCCCATTCAGGAGCTTTCGTGTTCCGTTGCCGTAGGGCACGGTGTACTCGACATTAGACCAAGTGAAGATCCGCTCGCTGGAAGACAATCGGGTGAAGGTCTCCTCTCCAGTAGTCTGGAGCTCGCCCCTTGCCAGAACGGCCTCGTTTCCCGCATTAGGCGCTTTCTCTTCATCGTCACTCTTGGTTGGAGTCGCTGCCATGTGCTTCGAGCGCTTCGTCTTCTTGAAAACCAAGGCCCCGCCGCCGCCTCCGCCAACAAAGGAGAGGAATTCGGTCGCGATGATGGTCACCGAAATGTACAAGACCGTGAAAGCGATGACCACACCAAAATCCCGCCACAAATGATGCCGTGTGCTGTACTGTTAGCCTACACCTCTCTCTCTCTCTCTCTCTCTATATATATATATATAATCTATAACAGCAGCAGTGACTTACAATTGAAAAGTGGATTCGAGGTAACTAGTCCCCGAGACGGACGTGTTCCCGAGCTGCGAGCCGGTCAAGGAACAGCTCTGGTAACCGACCTGGGCGCCGGGCCCTCGCGGCACGAGCATGGAGGGAGCGCAGTCCATGAGACGGCCTGAAAACTCATTGGAAAGGACGGCCTCGTATGAATACGAAATGGGGTTGACGTAGAAGAGCCAGCCGAACCAGATGGAGCTGTCGATGAGGGTCTGCTTGGGGATGACGTAGCCGACGTAAAGGATGAGCAGGTTGAGCGCGATACCACTGAAGCGGACGGCATCATCGATGGTCGGGGACAGGGCTGCGAACATGCGATACAGAGAGGTGATGCAGAAGGTATTGGTGTAGACGAAGAGAAAGTAGATGAAGAACTTGGAGGGAGTCATGTCAAGCCCCGCCATGAAGTAGACGATGATCGAAAAGGGGACGACCATGGCCAGGATGGCGGGGAAATCGACGACGACACGGGCGATGGCGACGGCGGACGGCCGGTAAAAGGCGTAAGTTTTGTGGCGGTCGATGATGGTGCGGCCGGAGACGGCGGGCATCAGCTCGGTCAGCTGCAGCCAGCCGAGAAAGAGGATGGAGAAGAAAAGCACACCGCCACGCGAGAAGGCGCCACTGGTGTCCAGGGACTCGCCGTGGAAGAGGGAGGAGACGATCAGCGCGTTGGAGATGATGATGAAGTACTTGGTGTACAGCGAGGTTTTGTCCCCCCACAGCAGCCAGAACTCGCGCTGGATGCAGGCAGCGACCTGGCGGACCAGGGAGACGGTGTAGCTGGATTTTCTCGAGACCGTCTTGCTCTTGGACCGAGCCACGGTCTGCTGGAAGCGCCGGGTGTCAGCCTGATCGGTATCCTGGAGCTGCTTCTCATAGCTGCAGACATCGTCCCAAATGCGCCGGCGGTACGCGTCACTCTGGCGGAATGCCGCCTCCAGCTCCTCGGGGGTCTTCGGGGTCGACGCCTCGCGGCCGGCCTGGAACTGGCGGGCATTTGGGTCGCAGATGGAGGTGAGAAAGTCGGCGGTGGTCGATTGGTCGGGACAGAAGAAGCCGAGATCGATGAAGTACTGACGGGCCTCATCGGCGCGGCCCTGGTAGAGCATGCGGCCGGAGTCGATGACCATGACCTTGTCCATCAGCTCGTAGATGCTCTCGCCAGCCTGGTAGAGGGTGACAAAGGTGGTGCGCTTGCTGACATCGGTCATGATGCGGAGAGACTTGGCGTAGTCGAGGGCGGTGCTGGCGTCGAGGCCACGGGTTGAGTTATCCCAGCAGACAACGGTCGACTTGGTAGCCAGAGTCTCGGCTATGCTGACACGCTTGCGCTCGCCGCCGGAGACGCCACGGATGTACTCGTTGCCGACGAGCGTGTTCCTGGTGTGGGTGATGCCGAACATCTTCAGCAGGGCGTCAATGACGATGGGGATGCTCGCGCGGTCAGTCTTGCGAGTCTTGTTCATGAGCGAGAACTTCAAGGTCTGCCACACGGTGAGGGAGGGGAAATGCTGGTCATCCTCCGGGTTGTAGTTGACCTCGCCGCGGAAGTGCTTGTGCTGCTCCTCGGCGGGGATGCCGCCGTAGCTGACGGTGCCCTCGACGGCGGCAAAGGTGAGGCGGTCGTTGGCGATGGCCTTGAGAAACGTACTACAGCCAGCCCCAGGGCGGCCGAGCACGAGCATCATCTCACCCTCACGGACGATGCCGCTGAAGTCGTGGATCAAGTCTCGCACGGGCGGCTGCCGGCCGAAACGCAGGGAGGGCAGGAAGCGGCAGACCAGATGGTACAGATCGGGGCCAAAGGTACCTATGACGGCGTCCGGCAAGGTACGCACAAAGGAGGCCCCCGTTACGACACCCTTGACGGTGAGGTTCTTGAAGGTGACGCCGACTTTTTTCGCCGGCTCGCCGGCCGTCGTGCGGCGCTCGAGGTGACCACCCAGCAGGAAGCCGCCGAGGTCAAAGGGCTCGCCCGGGTAGTCGTGGCCGGTCGCGGCCTCCTCATCAACCACGCGCTGGCCGTCCTTGGCCTGGACGGCCGGGCGCGATAGTTGTAACCGGCGACCCTCTCGCGCGGTGGTGGAACGCGTCCGCTGAAGGCTTGCCCGGGTCAACTCGCGGCGCATCTCCTCAAAGTCCTCCATCGCCGCGCGCTGCGACACGTGGTCGCCGGCATCTCGTTCTCCCCAGCGACCATCGTCACTGGGGCTCAAAGAGGCGAGTGAGCTCGAGTCGGTATCGGCGTCGGCATTGGCATTGGCGTCAATGGGAGGTTCGTCGTCGCAGACTACCTCGGGACGGTATTCGTCTTCCGCCATTGCGGAGAAATGTGTTGGAATCTGTTCTTGATTTTCAGAAATAGGAAAAAAAGAAAGAACAGCGATCTAGTAGGTAATATTAGATTAGGTTACCCATTCAATTAAATATGAGGAGTTTGTTACTTTTTTTTTTTTTTTCAATGCCAGGAAACCAACAGACTACGTCTGGAGGAGACGATGCCTATCCTTCTCACAGCCCACAGGACGACAGGGAATATAAAGGGTCGTCAACATTGTTATCTATGGGCGTTATTATTATTATTATCCCAGACGCAAAAAAAAAAAAATGTGGATTTGTCAGAAATCGAGGATGAGAGCTCTCAAACCTCTGGAGCTGGTGGAGCTGCTGGGGATTTTCCATGACGCTGAATGACTCTTCACGGGCGGCAGTGGTTGGCTGCAGAGCTTCTGCCGGAGATAACTGGCTTAATTCCATGCTTTATAAACATTCTGATTGACAATGGATAGGAGGTAGGGAGTCGTGACTGGTTACTCTGTACAGGATCTTAAATATTAGTGTGTCTCAGCGATTGCTCGGAGACTTTGAGGGAATATTCAAGCTGAAGTCATCGCCTTCTATTGAACTCGAGTCATGGTGATTACAAATCCAAGAGTTTTGGCTTAGGAATCCCAATGGGCCAATATGGCAGGTAGCAGGAGTGTCTCCTTCCCTAGGAGGTATGGAGACTACGGCCTGGGTACTTGGTACCTGATTGGCTGAGAATTCCAGACTACTCTAAGCGAGATTCATTAGTCAGCCGAAGTCTTCTCCTGTCTTCTCTCTTTCGTTATCTTTCGTTAACTGAAGTATGGAGTATGGAGTACTTTAGGTAGTTACTAACCTGCGTTTATCGCTCATTTATCTGTTGTAGGCTAGGGAATCATTAATCTAATGAGAAACAGCCTATTTACGGTTCAGATTACACAGGGTAATCCATCACATGGCTGAATCGAATGCATGGGCCGTGACAGCAGTGCCAGCTGGCAGTTGGGATGGGAATCAGCGGTGTGTGGAGTATTTAGGAGATTATTCATATCCTTGATCACAAAAAGGTAATGTGTAATTGTATGTAGTATATTCTAACTATAGCTTGACCTACTAGGCATAGAATAGCTACGCTGTTATATATATATATATACCTTAATCAAGGACTGAACCACTAAATAGCTACTGGGAGGTAGTTAATTGATTTAGTTAATGGCTTACTGGCTATAGATAAGACTATCAAGACTACCTAAGTAATTGGTGATACTACCGATATATACTACATACTCTATTGAAGATGAAGTTGAAATAAAGATGGCATCGCCAAAGTATACTCCCCTCCTCTGCTAGCCGGCCTAGTCGAAGTTTAATATACCCTGGAATTCGGAGACTGCTAGTTAGTAAGATGCTCATGGTTACTACTAGGTACCTTATTAGTTAGAACTTAATAATGATACTCTAATATGGAGTATATTACTGATACACTTTGCAGATAACAACAATAACCGCTAATTAGGTTATATTTAATACTTTATTTCTAGAGTATGTCCACTACTTGTACCTGTACTTGGTAACTACCTCCATAGTACCTAGGTAGTAGGTATGGAGTACCTACCTAGGTACTACCTAAGGTATGTACTAAATACATAGTAACCAACCACTTATTGCGTTCCATGCCAATCTAGCCACAGTCACGGTAGAGAGCCATGCTTAGTAGTAGTAGTAGTAGTGGTAGTGTACCAGGTGGATTAATACTCTAGCGCATATGGCTAGTGTCTCAGTTTCTCAGTATGTCTTACTGATGACAACCAACAGATACAGATAGGACTCGTGCATGGACCGATCACCATCCGAATCCTGACTCGGATCGGAAAAAGCACGGACATCGGATGAGTATGTACGGAGTAGTATGCAATAATATGCATTCTCTTGTCAGATGACTAGGTGAGTTTTAGCAGTTCTTACGGAGTAATCCTACTACAGAATAGACTAGTTACACCTAGCTAGAGCTAGTTAGTAGTTGGTTATTACCATACCTAGCCTAGGTAGTTAGGTATCTAACTACCTAGTAGTTTAGGTAGGTAGCTACCTAGTAGTTTAGGTAGGTAGCTACAGCAGAATTAGCCTATTAGCTTCTCGCTAAATATCCTTAGCAATACTACTAGGTACCTAGGTACTTAGTTACTGGTTCACTAGTTAGTACGGTAGTTACTAGGTACTACTAGGGAGGTAGTTAACTAATTACTCCATACCAACACTAACTACCGGTACCAGTACTTACTAGGTAGGTACTCTCTAGTCCTACACATGTAGTACGGCCACTCCGACTCCAGTTCTCGTATTCAGTCACGGGTGCAGAACCCGTGGCTCCCCGCTTTGATTGTTGGGCTGCAGACTGTACCATGCACTTGGTAGCCTATAGCTCGGTAAGACTGATACCTATTAAATAGACTCGATTAGCTTAGGGCATTTTAATAGGATAACTACTACACTACAACACTACTACTATTATTACTATCACTACTATTACTATTACTTTTACTATTACTATTACTACTAGGTAGTAGATACCAGGCAGTGTTATACGTATTAGTCTGTATGTAGTTTTAGGAGCACTGCGGAGTACATCCTTCTCCGCTGTCCGATCATCGGCATGGCCATTGCCTAGTCCGGCGAGTCCCACATAGAGCCAATAGTCCCGTCGTTTGCGTACTCCTCTAAGTCTACTTGGGTTAGATGGCCTGGTCTAGTCTAACCGTAGATACGGTAGACTAGACACTACTACCGACGTAGTTAGAAGGCAAGGGTCTAGTATGTAGTAACGGTATTAATACATGTGTGTACCTACTAGTATGTATGCTACATAGTTACTGAGTATTATCTATATCTTTATAAGACAAATAATACTACATACTTGCTCCATATACTAAGTAATTAAGATAGATATACTCTATATAAGTAGGTACCTACTAGGTAAGTACCCAGTAGTTAGGTAGTATATGTAACACTGTGGGTCAGCGATGCAACATACTGTGTACAGATTACTAAGTAGATACATGACATTCTCAATACATTCCCAGTACAGTACGTTCCACTCTGTCGGGACATGACATTTCTCTTACATAGAAAGGTTCTCTAGTCTACCCCGACTGCGCGGCTGGATCGACCGGGGATCTCCCGTTCATGTTACAGAATACTCTGTAGTATACTGTAGACAGAGATAGTCAGACAGTACAGAGTAACTAGTTATTCTGTAGTTAGTTATAGCATGAGTACTCCATACATAATATTATATTATATTATTTATTTATTTTATTATCTTTAATCCTGTATCTACCTAGATACTTATCTACTCCATATAGAGGCTCTCTCTAGTAGCTACTAGCTAGTTAATAACTAGTTACGGAGTACCAGTATAACTAACTAGTTACTACATTCTACATTCAGATATCCGCATCATTGATCCTCCTGTTTGCAGTGAGTCACTGTCTCTCTCCATGGTTCAGTGCCAAGAGACCTTCAGTCGTGGGCGTCGTCCAGTCCTCCTCTAAGTCCGGCTCCGCCCGACCGTGTCGCTCACAGCCCCCCCTGACTTCACCTGCTGCCTGGGCCAGAGATGAGCCATGGACTGATTCTGGCCGCAGATTACGACACGATTTTTTTTTTTTTTTTTTTTTTTTTTTTTCTTTTCGATTTTAGTCCAGAAGGGATTCATTTATTATTTAGTAGTAGAGCAGCCGACGATTAACTATCTGATAGTTACAAAAAGTCTACTTCTACACACCTGTCACTGTCAGAGTCTAAGTTAGCCTTGGATCCCCGCAGGCATTAGGTTGGTCAAGTCGATCCCCTGTAATCTTCAACTTAATTCTATCTGTCTATGCTATTGTCTGGTGTCAGTTTGTCTATTTTTATGTTTTATATTCTTTCTCTCTTTGATTTTGTCTCTCTCCCTTGTTAATCTTATATTTTATTATTTTATTTCTTCTCATACACCCACACACACATACACACACATACACACACATATATATACCATACACCCACACCTATACAGTACAGTGCATACACTCTGCACGCCGATCCACGCTCCTTTTCCTTGGGTCTACTAGCTGCAGCGCCACTCACTTCCCTCCTCTGCTCAGGCCTGCTGAGAAGCCCCCACCAGTGCCCAGTTTCTCCTACTGGCAATTTGCTCTGCACTGGGCAGGGCACGTCCTCTGGCCATTTATTAGTGATTGTCTTTCTTTTCCTCGGCCACTCCTGAGGATGAGCGAAAAAGGAGCGGCGCCTTACTCTTCTCGGCTTTGCCCCTTTCTCTGTTCCCTCCCCCCCCCCTCTCACTCTCTGTCTCTCTCTCTCTCTCTCTCTCGCTGAGCTGAGGACGTGGCGGGGGTGAGCTTGCCACCACCATTGCCTCGTGTTTTGTCGGTTATTACTGTTCCCTTTTTTTCTTATTATTATTATTACTCTTCTTCTTCCGTATTGACCTACCAAACTGACCACTGATACTGGACCAAATCCATGCTGACAGACTGCGATAGAAGTCAATTGCCGCAACTGGGCTGTCGGTCGGTCCCCAGCCCCAAAACCAGAAGAACCAACCACCACCACTTCTTTCCTCCCAACCCACCGGTTTGCCTACTGCCACTACAACCTCAACGATTACCTATACTGTACACCAGGCAAGACCTGGATCCTACATACTGTTATTTGGCCGGCTGAAAAAGAAAAAGAAAAAGAAAAAAAAAAGGACTAAAAGTCGCTACGGCGTAAGCTGCTCACCTGTGGTCCCAGCAGATCCAGCGCCCCAGTCAAAACTAATCCCCCGACTAGCTCCTCTCCGGTGCCTTTCTCCTCCCCTCCCGTCCTCGCTGGCTCGCTCTCCAGCCAGATCCAGATTCGCTCGCTGCCGAGCTCGTCCACCGTGCAGGTCCGTGCTTGTCGATCCGGGTCCAATTTCTGGTGCGCGACTGCCACTACCAACAAGGAGAGGGGTTTAGTTTACTGGTTAAAGTGCCCACTGCCCACTGTCCAGCTGCGTCGATCGCGCGACTCCGCCTCGTCACACTCCCTGACCATTCCATCCATTCCAACCATCCATCCATTCATCCATCCATCCATCTCATCTCTCTGTCTATCTATCTATCTATCTATCTATCTATCTTATCCTCCCTGTGCTCTCTCTTCTCACTTGCGTCTTGCCTCTCGATCTTTGAAAGGTCTCGCCGCCGCCGCCGCCGCCATCCACCTACTCCCCTTCTTTGTCTCCCCCCCCCCC
>NW_019208925.1:135658-171987 GCF_001890105.1 Penicilliopsis zonata CBS 506.65
TTTTTTTTTTTTTTTTTTTTTTTTTAAAAAAAAAATCGTTATTTTATTCTTCTTCTCTTGATACTACGACCTGTCGCTTGCGTCATTCGACTCTTTTCTTCTCTTTTCTTTCCTTATTTTCTTTTCTCTCTTCTTTTTAAAACCTTTTTTTTTTCTCCTTCCCTCCAAAAAGGTACCTCTTAATTCTTTTTTATATTAGTATTTTTTTTTTCTGTTTTTGGGGGTTTGGGGGTTTTTGTTTTGACTGCTACGGTGTACGACCTTCTCTCCCTCTCTCAATTGAAGGTCAATTGCCCTTTTTTTTCTTTTTCTTTTTTAAACAAACATGGTCAACGGCACGGCAGCTGTGTTGGAACCCACATTTACGGGATATGTCGCAACCACCCATGATGCGCTGATCCTTTTCGAAGCCTGTCTCACTGGTGTGCTGCATCATGTCCCTCGGCGTCCACATGACCGGGAGCGCAGCCATCTCGTCCGCAGCGGCAGCGTGTTTATCTATGAGGAGGACTCATCGGGCATCAAGCGATGGACCGACGGTGTCACTTGGAGTCCCAGCCGGATCCTCGGGAATTTTCTAGTCTATCGTGAGCTGGAGAAACCCTTCCCCCCGGGTGAGAAGAAACGTGCCATGAAGAAGGCCAACCGTCGTCCTTTACCCCCCTCACGACCCGGCGAGCCCTATCCGCGACAGGACCCTTACTCGCCCACCGCCGCAACCACCCCGGGGGGCAGCAGCACCGGTGTGGGGATGAGCGCTGCCGCCGCCGCCGGCGCTGGTGCTGGTCCTGGTGCTGATCGACCTCCTCCGTCCGAAGTGGAGCGCGCCTTGGTGGGTTCGCTCGTCGACTCGTACGGCTTCAAGGATTCCGGTCTGGTCAAGAAGACCATGAGCGTGACCGTCTCCGGCGTCACCCACCATCTCGTCTCCTACTACAGTGTCGAGGACGTCATCCGCGGCGCCCTCAGCCCCCCTTCTCTGAACGACTCCCTTCGTTACATCCGCCCTCGTCCCGAGCTCACGCAGAAGCAGAGCTTCCGCGCTCCGATTGACGATCTTGAGACCACCACCCTCGACGGGACCACCGCCGCCGCCCTCACTGGAGTCACCCACGGTGGCCCGGACGCTGCCTCCGCCCACACCCTCTACAGCAGCTACCGGCAGCCCATGATGGGCGGCGCTAGCGCCGCCGCCGCCGCCGCCGCCGCCATGGGATACCCCGTGCCCACCGCGTCGCCGGATTTCTACCTGTCCGCCGCGGGAGCCTACGCCTCCCATCCACTCGCCGTCGGGCCCAACCCATACCTCTCGGCCGGAGCCACCCCGAAAGCGGACGAGTACGGCGGCTACCGGCCGAGCGCGTACGGCAGCAGCTTCGACTCGCTGCCCACCACCGCGCTCTCCGCCTCGATGACCAGCGGCAGCATGGCCGGCTCCTTCTCGGAGCGTCATCGCTCCCACTCGGACCACAGCCAGTCCGCCTACCGCAACTCGTCCATCTCCTCGCGCAGCGTCGCCACGGACGTCACCTCGCCGATAGATCCTTCGCCGCCGGCCCACTACTCGCGCGGCAGCTTCAGTATGCCCGGTCCGCTGGACACCACGACGCCGGTGACCGCGACGGCCCCCTCAGCGTCTTCTTCTGGCCTCGATTCCCGCCGCGATTCGCACCCCATCCCCGCCGCCTACTACACAGGACCGGAGCGGTCAGCATACTACGTCGGCCCTGCAGGGGCGTCCAACTATCCCGGTGCGCAGCCGTTGACGACGTGGACCACGACGGCGGCGCAGCCTCAAATTTGAGTCTTTGCTCTTTTTTTTTTTTTTTTTTTTTTTTTTTTTTACGGCCGCAAGGTGTTGGGATTGTTTACGTCCGTTATGCTTTTCTGTTCGTTCAGTTACGTGTTATGACATTGGTTACCTAAGGTGGGCGGTTATCTGCTTTGCTCGACATGGCCTGTAGCATAAGCCAATATATTTCTATTCATTCTTGAAACTTATCATTATGTAGTACAATGTCGTACCCAGTAATACCCAGTCCCAGTACCCACAATGGGTACAGAGTAACTCCGTAACTCCGTACTAAGCTACTAGCCTCAGGGATTCCGGTCTGTGCAGTTGAATGGAAACCCAGTCGGTTGAGGTAAGACGAGGCGAGGCGAGGTGGAATAGAGGGTCTCGACAAGTCCATCAGACCCTGACCCTACGGAGAGGTATTATCCATGGTCCACAGGCGGGGCGGACCCGCTGCTGTAGTAGATAACTCCTAGGTTAGTTACGGAGTAACTAAGGTAACTAGGTACTAGGTGGTTAGTCAAGGTAATTATTGCCTGAAGGATCAGAGTATGGTTACCTGGCATAGTACTGTACCTAGTTAGTAGTTACCTAGCTAGGTACAGAGTAACTAACTGTTGACTATGTACCTATTACTTGTAGTTATCCTACCTATCTACCTATTACTGAACTATACGGAGTACTAATTATGTAGACCGAGTCACCGAGGTACAGAGACAATATAAAATACTACATAGTACCTAGGTAACTACCTTGACCTTTACCAGTTGGCCATGTCGGTGGCATGTCAGCGGCATGGCTGACTAACCATCACGTGACGGGAAGACGTTTTTCCGTCCTTCTTTGGTGGTCACGAGCCAGCAATACAGACCGATTAGAGTGTACGGAGTACGGTATCTTCAGTAATGCAGGTCGGAATGGCTGCTCGACCGCTGGCTAGGCTGTGCCAACCATGTTTTCGCCCCAGCAGTATGCGGACGTACCGGGGGATATCGTTGTCGCTGGTGAAGCGATATCCGGTCAGGACCTCCCTTATAAAGTACAAATGTGATGCTTTCAGTCAACGGAGATGGATTTCCCAGAAGCAAGAAGAGAAGCAAGAAGAGTACGCAATCTATCCCAATTACACTCAAAACCGGCATGCTAAATATTCAGGAGGCTGAAACCACGCCCCCGGATGCACGAGAACATCTACACGGTGCCCAACATCCTCACCTTGACGCGGCTGCTGGCAGCCCCGGCGGTGGGCTACCTGCTCGTGCACGACTGCCACGCCGCGGCGTTCTCGCTCTTCGCCTACGCGGGCTTAACCGACCTGGTCGACGGCTACATCGCCCGCCGCTTCCACCTGCAGACCGTCGTGGGCACCATCATCGACCCCATGGCCGATAAGCTGCTCATGACCGTCAGCGTCGTCTGCATGGCCGTCAACGGCTCCATCCCCGTCTGGCTGGCCGTCATCATTCTCGGTCGCGACCTCGCCCTCTCCTTCTCAGCCATCTATTATCGTTGGATCTCCCTCCCGCCTCCAAAAACCATGGCCCGCTATTGGGATTTCTCCCTCCCCTCCGCCGAGGTGAAACCAACAGCCATCTCAAAGGTAAACACTGCTCTCCAGCTTGTCCTTGTCGGCTCCGCCATGGCCATGCCCTTGATCCCAGAGGCTATCTTGGCCGCTTGGGGGCTCCAGACCGGAATGGTTGCCTTTCAGTGAGTTCCCTTTCTTCTTCTTCTTCTTCTTCTTCTTCTTCTTCTTCTTCTTTTCTTTTGGCCTGGAGTATCCTGTCCACCCGCCGATATAAATCCTTTTCCTTCTTGCTCCTTCACGTACGACCACAGGGTGTGGAAAACAGGGCTTCCCGTCCGCTCAGCCGTACTTAAGCCACACGCCGGTCAGTTAGTAGTTGGGTGGGTGACCACCAGCGAATCCTGACTGTTGTACGTTTTTATATTTTTAATACTTGGCCGTGGATTGCGTTCATATTATGTTCATATTCTGTTTATCTTTATGATGTTGTTTATATGTTGTTTGATGTATGCTAATGATAGATACCTCGTCGGCGCGACAACCATCTGGTCGGGCCTCAGTTACGTCTTCGCCAAGGACGCAGTCAAGATCCTCACCAAAGAAGAGGTTCAGAAGCGGTTGAGTGGAAGGAAATAAAGCATAGCATAGCGATAGTCGAGATGATTTACTCACTGTACCATAGCATAGGAATTCATATGTATAGCAGATGATCACGTATATACTAGTTATAACAATAATAAACAGTATGTTGTCTATATTACAATGGCTATGATGCTATCTATTAAACATCAGGAACAGGCTTGGCTGATTTAGAACTCGAAGAACCAGTTTTTTGCCGGATGTGATAGAGGAGGCGGAGCGCCCCAGCAGGTGTAACCCCCTCAATCCGCCGCACCATGCCCAAGCTGACGGGCCGCACGCGCTCGAACGCATGGCGCTCCTCGGTGCTGATCCCCTGGATGAGCTTGTAGTCCAGATCCGGCGGGATGAGAAGGTTCTCCTCCGCGAGGAAGCGGCGCGCCATGGTCTCCTGTCTTTTCACGATAGGCGCGTACCGGCCCTCGATGGAGACGCGGGTGCGGATCCCCGGCGCAAATGAGTTGGGCGTGTACACTCTCCCCGGGGCTGCGCCGGAGACCTCGATGTGCGGGATGAGCATGTCGATGTCCACCCCGAGCACGTTGAGGAGGTCGAGCGCAGAGCGCACCGAGGTGTCCATTCGCACGCCGAACCCGCGCCGCGCCCATGTCTGGGCAGAGAGCCGCGTGTTGGCTAGAAGGCTGTGCAGCTCCGTGAGTTGCGCCTTGGTCTCGCAGAAGTGGCGCCAGCGCTTCTCGGACACGGCTCCCGCCGCGTGCGCCATGGGCGTCAGCCGCGAGTCGGCGTTGTCGGCCCGCGTCGTGATTCGGTACTCGCTGCGCGTGGTGAACATCCGGTACGGCTCAGAGACCCCCTTGGTAATGAGGTCGTCGATCATCACCCCAATGAAGCCGTCCGACCGTTTCAGCGTCAGAGGCTGCCGGCCACGAGACGCCAGGCCGGCGTTCATTCCCGCGATGATCCCCTGACCCGCGGCCTCTTCGTACCCTGTCGTGCCGTTGATCTGCCCAGCAAGGTACAGTCCGCTGATGAGTTTCGTCTCCAGCGTCGGCTGCAGATTCCGGGGGTCAATAAAGTCATATTCCACCCCGTAGCCGGGCTGCAACATCCGCACATTCTCCAGACCCCGCATGGTCCGTAGCATGGCATATTGAACATCCGCAGGCACAGTCATGGAGATTCCGTTCGGGTAGATCACTTCGTTGGGTGCAAATCCTTCTGGTTCCAGCCAGATCTGGTGCTGCTTTTTCTCCGGGAAGCGAATGACTTTCGACTCCAAGGAAGGGCAATACCGAGGACCTTTGACGGTCTCGCGGATATGGATAGACTTGTCCAGGTTGGCACGGATGATATCATGAGATGCCTCATTGGTATGCGTCTGCCAGCAGGTCAGTTGGCCTTCGTCCCCGACCTGCACAGTATCGTTCATGAACGAAAATGGTGACGGCGGAGAGTCGCCCCGTTGGACTTCAAGGACCGAAAAATCGATCGTCTTCATGTCTAGCCGCGGCGGTGTCCCCGTCTTCAGGCGACCGAGCTGGAAACCAGCCTCACGAAGCGACTTGCTTAGCCCAAAGGTGGCCGCTTCTCCCATCCGACCCGACGGGTAAGCCTCCAGACCGATATGAATCTCTCCGCCAAGGAACGTGCCGGTGGTGATCACCACCCGCCCGGTAGATAGTATCTCGCCTGACTCCAGCCGTACCCCGACAATCTTGCCTTGCGACCCAGGGCTATCTACCGACTCTTCCTTAGACACAACAATATCAGCGACCTTGCCCTCGAGGATAGTGAGTCCTTCTGTTGAAGAAAGCTCCTCTTGCATGTATTTCTTGTAAAGATCTCGATCAATCTGTGCGCGAGGGCCCCAAACCGCGGGGCCCTTGGACTGGTTTAACGTGCGAAACATGATGCCTGCCTTGTCGATAATGCGCCCCGCCACTCCATCCATTGCATCGACTTCACGAATCATCGTGCCCTTTCCGATGCCACCAAAGCTAGGGTTGCACGAGCATACACCGATATTCGACCGTGAAGGCGTGACTAAAACCGTTCGAGCCCCTGTTCGAGCGGCGGCTGCACACGCTTCCGAGCCGGCATGTCCTCCTCCGATGACAACGACATCGTATGGCCTAGAAATATATTTAGCCAACCGCACACCCGGTCAAGGGATCTCCCTGATCAAACAGTGGCAGAATGATATTAACATACTGTGACCCTTCGGAGGCAGTTGCCAGGCCCCGGGACGTTCCTACCACCCTGGAACGAACGCCCCTGATTGAGCGGAGGAGATTGATAGATCTCGTGTAAGAAATCATGGTGTGTTATTTGGAGATATGTCTCTATTGCCTCCCAGACATCGTCGCCTCAATCCCCTTCCCTTCTGCTGGACCAAAAAGCAACAACGGAAAAAAAGCGATAACATTGAACAATCTTCTGTCACGTGAATCCCAAGCATTAACCCCGTTATCCCCGAAGGCGGTGAGCAGTCCCTGCTGATGTAAGGCTTCCTGTGACTCGCATCATCATTGACCAACCGCGGGGCGCCTTTTTCTCACCCCGCGGCGGGCATTTTGCTGTTGGGCGGAAGTTACTCTGAGAGATTCATCAGTATTAATTCCCCTGATCCTAAGGTAAACCCCTCATGCTTTACGGTCTTGCTTGGGTTCTCTGAATCGAAGTTTTTTTTTTTTTTTCTTTTGGTTTCTGTATCCTAATTTGCTGATCTCTCATTCGCTAGACAACCATCAAGTATCGTCACCATCAATAATATTCATCCAGAATGAAGGCCTACTGGTACGACAACCACCCGGTACGTTCAAGGAGGGCATCAAATGCCTCACCTCCCTTTCCTCGAACTATATCTCTGTCTTTAGCTCCTGTTGGATATAATCGCTGATCAATCTTGATGAATAGGGCGACCAGCGCGAGGCCCATGATTCCGGCCGAACCGTGTCGGAAGAGTACCTGAAGAACCTGGGTGTCATTTACCAGCACTGCCCGACTGTCGAGTCTGTCGATGTCCTGGCCAAGGAGCGCGGCTACAAGAACCGCGATGAGATCGTCGTCTCTCCCCAGGCCATGGGCGCCGTATACGAAGACAAAGTGAAGATGTTCTTCCACGAGCATCTCCATGAAGACGAGGAGATTCGCTATATTCTCGACGGAGAAGGCTACTTTGATGTTCGCGGTCAGGAAGACGAATGGGTTCGCATTAAATTGGGGAAGGATGATCTCATCATCCTTCCTGCGGGAATCTATCATCGATTCTCCACCGATGAAAACAATGTATGTCCTTCCCTTCTAGCTGCATCCCGGAGGCCAATCTCTGATTTACTAATTCTTTTTTCTCCCCGTATAGTATGTCAAAGCAATGCGTCTTTTCCAGGAAGACCCCAAGTGGACTCCTCTTAACCGCGGCCCTGAGGTTGATTCCAACTCACACAGACAGACTTACTTGGCTGCTGTCTCTGTCAACTGATGGCAACTGTATCTTTCCCCCCCCCCTTTTTAATGATGGAAGTGCTCAGCCAAGACGCTCACTTTTGATATTTATGAATTAATCACCAGCTAGAGAACTGTATATAGCCCAATCAAACATATACCACGTCCCTTTTCAAGTTATTTTTTCTCTCTTCTTATCTATACGCTGATAGTATGCAAAACAAAGAACCTATATCCTTTTATAATAAAGAACGATATCTCGCACCTAACTGGCAGGTACACCATCAAGGGAGCCGGGTATATGAAACTGGCCTCTAACGGCCTCTGAACTTTCTTCTCGGCGCAAGGCATGGTTCTGCAACCCATCCAACCCCGGACGCGCGCCCATGTTAACACGGAACCGCAGCCCTTCTGATGCTAGACCGGCATCATCGGCATATCGAAGCGGGCCGTCACCACCCATGTCGGCGGATGACACCGGAGCAGCCCGAGGACCCGTGGATGCAGATGACTCGGGTTCTTCACCGGTCCTCACGCCTGTCCGGCCCATGCGGGGCCAGAGGTCCGGCAACCCGACGACCTGGACGCGCGGCTCCACGACTCTCTCTTCAAACCAGGCATGCACGCGAGCTTCTACCAGTTGAGCCACCTTGGGTATATCTTGAAGTCGATTGCGCGAGCCGATGAGAGAGCGCACGGAGAGATCAAGCCGGTAATCCGGGAGGAAAGAGAACGCGACATTGCTCTTGGGACTGGTCTTCGGCGGCGGCGCGCTGCTATCTTCTTGTGCGCTTTTTGGCCGGCCACGCGACTCGGCAGAGTCATCCGCTGTGTGTGCTCTTATATTTGTTCCTGTTCCGGCAGTAGGCGGAGAAGGAGAAGGGGACGGGGTATGGAGAGGAGGAGTGGAAGCGGGAACTAGAGAGATACAAAGCGTCCCCGAGAATCGAACAACGGAGATGGACAGGGCGACTGGGAGAATCGCCGAGTATGGCTTGGGATAGTTCAAGATCAGAGACGTTTCGATGGCGATTGAGAGATTATCGTCGCTGAGATCAACGTCCATGAGTGCCTGTAACCTCCCGCCATCCGGATTGGTTGGATCATCCACGGCGATAATCCGGCAGTTGCTGAAGATTGGGAACTCCTCGCCGAGCGAGATATCTGTCACGGTGATTTTGTCGATGAACGATGGCTTCTTTTCGGGATTATTCATCGCAGCAGTCAAGGAGTCCAGGATCGATGACGTAGGGGAGTCTTTCAGCGAATACGCAGTTTGTCGATATTGCGCAATCGTCTGTGCAATCAGCACGTTGAACCAATCCAGAGACTCTGGCTGGTGTGACGAATGGTGCATGCGATGCCGGCCATGTTTTGCAGTAGGATTCGTAGGGATCGCGCTGTAGTATGTCTTCCGAAGGATAGACCGCGTATTGGTGGAGGACGCCGGCACTGGACGGAGCACGTTCGATGTTGAAGGCTTCTCGCGCAAAGTTCTAACGCTGCCATCATTCGAGGTAATATTGATTGAATTGGACCGTCGATGGGCGGCGGTGCGTTGGGAGAGGCCTCGCGACGGCGGGGCGGGTGCTTCACCGAATATGAAGAACTTGATGAACGCACCGATCAGCAGCACAACCGACAACTGGCCGAGAAGGAAGCCCTGTGTAAACGTGAGACTTCACAGTCCCCATTGAGTCAGTAAAGAACGATGCATATAGATCTGATCAATGTTCCCCGGGGCACGTACGATGACTGAGCCGAAGCTGGCCAGGATTCATCTGCTCCAGAAGTTAGCGAGGGAGGCTTGGAAGCAAAATCAGACAGAACATGGCAATCGCACTTTGCTGCATGGTCATCCTCAGCAGCTGGATTTATCTGCTTTCTTGTTCCATAACCGTATCGCCCTCGTGGAGGAGAGAGATGCTTTTCGGGGTAGGATCTTCGGCCACCCGAGGCATCAAGAAGCACCACCTATCTTATCGTCGGCGGTGAGAACAGGAGCATCACTCACGCATATTTGATGGTTGCCTTGTGTTGTTCAACGCCACAGCGAAAAGGACACGGTGGGATTTTCTCTATATTATTTATTTGCTTGTTTGCAGGGGCAAAGACCTGGACTTTTGCTGACAGTTATACAGATGTCGTGAAAGAGCTAAGCTTCTGATCGAACCCTCTTCCAAGTCCCAGATGAAGCTTCGCACCATGCGTCTCTTGATACAGCCCGCACTCGCACTTTTTCTATGCCTAACCGGCCCAGTATTTGCTCTGGGCGGAGCCTCTGGCAAAGCTCCCGGGAAAAATGCCATTCTTCTCTCTAAGGTCAACACCCTGACTCTCCGGGATGGCCACATGACGACCTCTCGCCGCGTGTCCCCGATCCCACAGCTCCATTGCACAGGTCCCTCCAAGCGCATCTGTGACCTCTACACTATCGAGACTATGCGCTGCACAAACGCAGGCTACGACTATGATGAAGAAGATGTGCAATGGACATGTACAGCGTCGTTGCCTCCGGAGTTCAAACTGGGCTCGACAGACGTCGTCTGCGAGGGCTACCGCAGTGCCGAAGACAAATGGGTGTTGAAGGGGAGCTGTGGCGTTGAATATCGCCTTTTACTCACGGACTTAGGAGAGCAGCGGCTCGGCAAGATACATAAGAGTGAATGGTCACTCCCCTCGAGTAACGGCTGGCGCAAGACATTCGGGGTCTTGGGAGATCTCTTATTCTTCGGATTTATGATCGCTGCCTTTGTGATGATCATAATACCTATGCTCCGTAATTGTCTGGGGCTACAGAGGAACAGAAGGGAAGGAAATCCTCGACGAGGTTGGGGGGGATTTTGGGGAGGAGGAGGAGGAGGAGGAGGTGGTGGTGGTAATTATCCTCCAGGGCCTCCACCCCCATACAACGGCTACTCAGACTGTGGATCTTCAACTCCCCGAGCATACGAGCAGGGTTGGAGACCAGGGTTCTGGACGGGAGCTTTGGGAGGTGCAATGGCTGGATATCAAATGGGGAGAAACCGAACCCAGGACTCGAGGCCCGCAAGGAGCTGGACAGCCTCTTCGTCCTCAAGGTCCAGTGAATCGAGTTCACGGGCTCAAAATTCGCCTTCGTTTTCTGCTTCTACAACTGGCACAGGATTCGGCTCAACTAGGCGCAGGTAATCATTTAGAGAGCAAGATCAGTTAGTCCTGCAATAGACAATTGATCATAATTGTGGTGTCATCATGATGATATATAATGAAAACACAAGAACGTAACACTTGCTGCTCTAGAACCATCCTCACTTAAACAGAAGCCACCATTAACAAAACGCCTGCCGTCGCTAAAAAAAAAAAGAGACCTCCACATACCCTACATTTAGCAAGAATTTGACATCGCGAATCAAACAGAAAATGGAAAGTCGTCAATAGATCCAAGGATCTCTTCTGTACCGCCGCTCATTGCCTTTGCCTTCTTGCTGCGAGACCTGCCCTTGATGTTGGCGTTGCCTTGATCCGCACCTATTGGAGCATTCGGATCTTGATTTGTTCCCTGTGGATTTCGTAGCAGCTCCTCCTGCACCTGCTTCTCCTTGGCATGCTGGTCTTCAATGCGTTTCTTCTCCTCGTCAAGTTCCTGTTGAATCACCTTTGGATCATCGTAGACAGTGTTTGTCATCTCCGAATAGGTAGCAATATCAATTGTCTCCCGCGGCCCAATAAGTGCATCTTTGATCCTTTCAGGATCACGGCGCTCTTCGTTGTTGAACTTCAACTTGATTTGACGTCTCGAACGTCCAGGAAACATCTTACTGATCATCATGAAGTCAGTACCGAACATGCGTAGTCCGCGATAGAACAGGTCCGTCATATCCTCATCCCAAGACTCGGTCTTAGACCTCTTCCCGTAGCTTGCCTGGTTGATTTTGCGGGTGAGAGAATTCTCCACAACATCCTCTAGCTCCCCTACTGCCCGAGCGGCGTCCGCGTGGCGGTCGACTTGCAGCGATGCTGTATCGAGTACAATCTCTCCGTTGACAATTCTCATCACCGGACCAGCCTGAGTCTGCAAGTTTTTCTCAACAGTGGAGTCCACTTCAGCCGACGGGGAAGCCGCATCGCCATTTTGTTTAATTCGGATAGAATCATCGGCCCGACCTTCGTCCAGAGATTTTTGCTTTCGTTCTTGTTCAGCCAAATCCATTTTGCGCAGTTCAGTTTCACGTTTTGATTTCTTGCCGGTGCGTAGGTCTTTGCACAGTTCGGACATTTTCACAACTGCCGGTGCGATTTGAACCTCCTCTGCACCATCAGGCGTAGGTTCACGCTTCTTGCGCGCTCGCTGTCGCCGTGGCTTCTCTGTTTCAGTCCCGGTCTCCGACACCTCCGCTGTCGACGCCTTTCTCCGCTTAGCCTTCACCTTCACCACCGATGATGCCTCCGTAGGACCTTCCTCGGAAGCTTCCGGGGTCTCGTTGGATTCAGAGGTCGACTGCGCGACAAGAGGAGTTATGGATGGCGTCGGTAAAAGCTGTGCCTCTTCAAACGTAGCTTTGGGTTTGCATGTCTTCAGACGCTTGGCGGGGCGAATGTCGGCTGAAACTTCACCGTCGCGCAGCGAATCGGAATCCGCTTGGCCACTCGGGATGTGGGAGTCTGCTGAAACCTCTACAATTCGTGATACAGTCTCATTGTTTGTGGTAGAGATGATGCGAGCTGGCTCCGGTGCTTGTGGTGGCTGCGGGGTACTTGGAGGGGAAGGTGCAATGACCGTAGCGGGCGCGGGTGCGGGCGCGGGCGCCTTCGTTGCAGGAGCAGACACAGAAGGTTTCCGTTTAGGAGCTGGTATAGGAACGGGAAGAGCAGTGGCCTGTACAGTCTCTAACTCCGGCACACGACTTGTCGGCTGAGAGACTGCGACGGCGGAGACATCTGCAGCGACAGCCTGAGAATCGGTAGACGTAACATTTGTACTCGAGACTGGCTGAGTAGTCGGGGCGGTTGTGGCCTGCTGTGCAATACTCGACCTTCTCGAGGCCGGTGCTGGTGGAGGGGGAGCCGGGGCAGCGCGGCGGACAGGCGCTTTGGGGGCAAACTTCTTGCCCGACTTATCTGTTCAGAGAATTTCTCCATCAGGATCAAAGACAAAACCGCAAGCGGGCGGGACTCCCAAGTACTCACTGATAGCGGAGCTAGAAAACGATCTCATGGCTGGCAGAGGTCGGAATAATGAGTCGTCCTGTCTGGAGCGAGCATGGCAGCTGGGCGGGCGTCGACTGGTGAGATAACTGAGACCTGGTTCGTAGTCTAGAAGCGGGCGTTCGTGGATCTCTCCGGGGGAAAGTGGGCATGGTCACGTGGGAGGCGCTAGCACGCTGCACGACGCTAACCCTCCAGTCGAAAATCCTCCTGGCTTCTTCACCTCTTGCTTATCTCGACCGCATTCGTTCGCTTTCACCCCTGTCTCCGTGCCAGCCGATCACATCGGGCCCTGGTGCGGTCTTTGTCTTTGGCTAGTTGCTGCTCTGTGGTGATTTCCACCATATCTGCCCTGCTAGCCACTGATGCCGGCCGCCAAAGCATCCCCCGTCGCATCTTCCGAGTCCATTCTCGTCAAGATGGAAGACCGGAAGAGAGCCGCAGTCTACGACCCTAATGATTCTGTTCCTCCCTCGAAGAAGCAGGCAACATCTGTGAATGGTAGCGCTAAGCCCCATCCAGATGCGGATATGCCATGGAAAGATGATCTGGAGGTGAGTCTCACTGATCCGTCTGCATTGCCGTCAACCCCACTGTGATTCTGAACTTTCAAGGCTGTGCTCAACGCGTTGTCGTCATAGTAAACCACTTACTGATGAACCCCTGTTATTAGCGATTCCAAAAAGACGCGATATGGCGGCAGATGCAGGAATACAAACGCGAGAAAGTTGCTCTAGAGACAAGGCTGAAGGAAACGGCTAAAGCAACAGCTTATTACAATGACCATCTTCGCATTATTGATGCGTGGTTCAATCAGGTTCGTATAGTTGTCTCGCGTTTTTTGACTGGTGTCCAGAACCCTGACGATTTTGTAGTTGATCGATGAAGTCAAACTGCTCATAGGCTCTCCGGTCGATGCAAGCAAAGGTTTGCAATTCTGCGCTCCACAATATGACAGCTTGAGCTTACAACGTACCACAGATCACCCTTCTTTTCGCAGCTCGCTACTTTTCGACGATGTGGAGGATTTTGATAAACATCTACAGTCAAGGACGGAGGGCATCCGCGAGATAGTGTCGCGCCTCTCGAAGATATCTTCGCAAAATCCCCCCGATATCTCGGATTTCCAAAGCCAGCTTGCGAAAAAGTTAGCAGAAGAGAAGGTCGCCATCACGGAACTCGAAAGGACACTTTTTGAAAAACAACAATTGGAAGAAAGCCTGGAAGCTGCCTCATTACGGTATATGGTAGCAGAAAAGAAGCTTGATCGAGCACGAAGTGTCACAGTCGCAAAACTGGAGAAGCAGTTTCTGATGGGTGCGCAGCGCCCTGGAGGGGACAGTGCAACAACCAATCGAGAAGAGAGCGTATCTGTCAACGGGACCGCAACTCCTAGCGGAGAAAGAAATGTCGAACTTGAGGAAGCGCACGGAAAACTGGCCACTATATCTGAAAAGCAGAAAGAGCAACTACAAAAGCTGGAGACAGAAAATGCGTCCTTGCTAAGTCAAATTACGGAATTGAATATCAAGGTAGCTTCCCTCTTCATTATCTTGGAATAGAGGGCATCTAACAGAGAACTAGCATTCGAGACTCACGGACGAAGATTATTCGCACACAGATTTATTCAAGCTGCTGAAGTCGCAATATGAAGATGTCGTCAAGCGGCTAAATCATCTTGAAGCTACCAATACGCAACTACGTGAGGAGGCAGAGAAGCTTCAATCGGAACGGACCGCATATCGGAACCAGATCGACGCAGAGACCCAAGCTGCTCTCGCAGAGAAGGAGGCCCAGTTGATGAGAGCGGAGACGGATTTGGCTCGGATAAGGAATACCCGCGACGAACTACTTGCGGACCAGCAGATGAGAAAAGCGGCTCAGGAGCAAGAAAAAACATCGGCAGCCAAGGTCCAGGAGCTGGCAGACGCTCGTCAGGTACAGATAGCCTCTTTAGAGTCGGAGGTTGAGCGGTTACGTATCCAAGTGGACTCCCTGAAAGCGACACCCCAGGGACTTGAAGATCTGTCTATCGAGGAGTTACAGACGAAATATCACAATTTGGAACGGCAGTACTCCATGCTGAATGATGAATTGGCGTCTATGCAGACGGCGCTCAAAAAGTACTCAGCATTAGCATCTCAAAAAGTGGCTGATTTCAGTGCTATGGAAGAAAAGGTTGCTCGCTCGATAGCCGAGAAATCCAAAGCGGATCAGAAGTACTTTGCGGCGATGAAGGCCAAAGAGTCACGGGAGGCCGAGGTTCGAACTCTGCGGATGCAGAATTCAAAAGCTTCGGATATCGTCTCTCAATTAAAGGAATCGGAATCGGCAACCCGTTCATTATTGGCAATTATGGAGAAACAAGCTACTGAAACCAAGGAAGCCATGAATACTCTAGCCGCCAAGAATCATTCCACACAGCAACAATTAACAGAAAGCAATATCGCCATAGACGGGCTGAAAGCTCAGGTTACTGAACTGAAGGCTCTCGCAGCGTCAAAAGATTCGGCTCTTGCAAACAGCTCTGCATCTTGTCGCCGAGCAGAGCTCGATCTTGAAGGCTTGAAGGTGACACTCGCTGACACAAAGAAGAGCCTTGATAACTGGAAGAACAAGAGTCTAGGGAACTCCTCATCAGAGTATGAGATGCTGAGGGTAAGTCATATACACTATTAATATCTAGAATTAGACAACTAATCTTGTCAATAGACCCTTGCGATATGTACCGTCTGCCGCAGGAACTTCAAAAACACTGCGATTAAGACATGTGGCCATGTTTTCTGCAAAGAGTGTGTGGAAGAACGTCTTACGTCTCGGTCACGGAAATGCCCCAACTGCAACAAATCCTTCGGAAATAACGACCACATGCATATTACTCTGTGATTTTCTTTGAAGTCTCCAACCTTGGTCTATTTTTTTCCCCGCAGGCCATTTCGTTTCTTGTATAACATTTTTTTTTTCTATTCTCTTTTATCTTCTTGTCTTGCAACCTCCCTCTTCTTCTTCTTCTCTCCTCGTTGCGACAAATTTCCTCTTCACTTCTTGCAATGTTACATGGTGCGGTGTTTTCGACGGGGGCTAGTTTAGCACGGCATGATCCAAAGGTGGCAGGCGTTTCGATTGTTTGTGTTACCAGGGCAAATGGTCGATTTGCATACTGGCCAGAGCCACGGTGGTTGTTTGGGTTTCGGCGCGCGCGTTTCTTTCTCTTGATTTCTGTTTGGGATACCCACTTCAGTGTTCAAATGGCACTTGGGTGGGAAAACAGCGCAGATCTTTACCTGCTGGGCGATGTAGGATTAGGAATGTCAGATCTGAAAGCAAGTGTATGGACGAATTGCAATAATACATGGCACCATGCCGTTCAGTGATGATATTTGAGAAAATCTCCGAGAGTCACGAGTTGAATATCCTGCTATAAAGAAGCTCGTGCCTTCCCACCCAGAGATCCAAAGCCGGCACCAGTTGACCAGCATCTGCTGTATCTGTCTCCCATTCATGCTCTATTCGTTTCGTGATCATATCTTGCAAAGTCTTACTTGCGAGTACACTTTGCGCCTGATAAGGACCCATCACCGACGCGCGCACAGCTGCGCTAAGAACAGCCTTTGCGTGGTTCAGCATAAAGATATATGTTGCTTGTTGAAGCTCTACGCCCATGGCTAGGCATACAACTCCCCATATTGGAGCAAAATGCCCCTTTGGTCCCAGGTCATCGGGCCCGCCAACACTGCTCTTCAAATCGTCCGAAAAGCGCCCGATAACATCGATTGCTCGACGACTACTTTCAGGGGCCCAGTCCGGTTGATTCTTATATGTTTCACGGAATGCCCTTTCCCAGACACCTAGCAGGGCCCTTCCCTGGGCAACACTCGCTCTTTGTGCAACCACACACGGTGTCGACGCATCCAGATCATTGTCAAGCGTTACTAGTGATTCCGGATCCCGGTAGGCAGCTAAAAGGTACGGTATAGATGTGCTCGCGATTGATGCAATGGAAAGCTCGAGAAAGCGTTGGAACGAAGCTATCACGGTCGTCGAACGTGGCAGAGGTTTGTTGTGAGCGAGATACGATTCAAGCCCACTGGAGTAGGCAAATGAGCCGAGAGGAAGCGCAGAGTCTGATAGAAGAAGCAACGCATGCATTGAATCCACTTCGGAGTGTGTGATACCTGAACAGTTCTCTGTCAATCATGTGTCGTAGATCGGATCGACCGTGGGGTTGGTTGCTATACCGATAGATAAGCCTGAACGAGACGCATTGCTATTCTTCCCCGCCGATGCGGCGTTTAGCCGGCTCTTTGCATTCTGTAACCGGGTTTCAAGATCGGAGATCTCTTTCTCCAGAGACTGGAGATCAGAATCTGGAATCATTGGTACATTGTTGCGATCAAGTGCGGGGAGATAGATACTACGTCTTTCCCTTAGTATCTGCTCATAAAACTGGCGGTCAGCTATGGCAGAAAACCACTCCATAATAATTGTTGCGATCAAGATGAAAGCTCGCGAGAACCAAAACATCCATAATTACATTCAGACCATTATGCATTTGTGGCTAATAGCTTGCTCATAAATCAAAATTATGTCAGGCAGGCGTCTCTTAGATGCGATACAGCTTCTCAATGTCGCGAAATCTGTTGCGGCGAAGCACCTCGGAGTGCGCCAGCACCAGCTAGATATCTACACCAAGACTTCCTCTCTCACAAAAGGGGTGAAGAACCAGGCTGAAGGTCTTATTCTTACGGCAAAAGCTGCAGCTGCATTAGCAAAACGGTTCGATGAGACGAATTCACCGAGCCCCACTGTTCAAACATTCAATAACACTACTGCCTCCCCGTTGTCGACGTCGAGCGCTAAGCAAACGCCCCCGGATGAAGCAGCAAATGTCCGGTCGGAGACGAATTTCAAAATCCCTGAAATTACAACAGAATATACTGGAGGAGATGAACCCGCGGGGCTGAAAGTCAGTCCCCAGCAAGATGTGTATTACAACCGGCCTCAGCAGTTGAATACTTCGGTGTCATCGCTACCGAAGGTTCTGATACCAAAGGCCGTGAGCGAATCTCAAGAGCATTCCGACAAGGACATAAATGCAGATGTGTTCTCCTCTCCCGTGGATTCCGGGAAGAAAGCATCCCCGGAGGAGCAAGAACTTTCAGAAGAAGCAATCGGTCAGATCTTTCACAGCCCCAGAGTTGCAAGAATCATGACAAAACGAGCATCACCGGAGACCACTGTGAGCAGCGTGACAGATTCAAAGATTACGAGTCGCTTCATCGGCCAAGATGAGACACTAACACCAGGTGGTGAGAATTTGGGAGCCACAGTGAAAGAGATGGAAGACCTCGGAAGTACGATCTTGAATGATCAAGAAGCCCTGAAGACAGAAGTATGCATTGATGCTGATGCGGATGAGTAATTTGACTCGGACTAACGGAAATATCATGCAGGAAGCTGTCGAGAGCCTAGGAAGTTTAGAAAGGGAGGCAAGCTATCAAATGACGGAGTCCCGTGTCCCTTCATCGCGTCTCGGCAGACTATGGCAGTACGGTGGACTTGCAACCTCAATGGCTTTCGGAGCAGTTGGAGAGAGCTTTCGACGGGTCACTGGAAGCAATGATAGCGGGTCTATCATGTTCAGTGCCGGTAATATGGAACGTCTTGTCGCCAAATTATCAAAGATGCGGGGCGCGGCTCTTAAGTTAGGCCAGATGTTGAGCATTCAAGGTCATTGCTGCACTTCCCCTCCCATCGTAGGACTAAGCTGATTATTCTAGACTCCAAGATGCTTCCTGAACCAATCCAGGTGGTCCTTCAACGCGTTCAGGATCGTGCAGATTACATGCCAGCATCTCAGCGGGATAAAGTGTTATCCGACAACTTGGGCTCGAATTGGCGAGATTTGTTTATCTCCTTCGATGAAATGCCGATTGCCGCTGCCTCTATCGGGCAGGTACATAAAGCCGTCCTCAAGAAGACAGGTCAACCTGTGGCTGTGAAAATACAATATCCTGGCGTTTCGGATTCTATTGACTCGGACCTAAACAACCTATCTATCCTACTCACGGCTTCTCGTCTTCTACCACGTGGTCTATACCTTGACAAGACCATTGCAAATGCTCGGACAGAACTTGCATGGGAGTGTGATTACGTGCGGGAAGCCGAGTCTGGCGACCGGTTCAGGGAGCTTCTCAAAGACGATCCAGCCTTTGTTGTCCCCCAGGTCATACCAGAGGCTTCAGGCAAACAGGTCTTGACCATGGAACTGCTAGAGGGCGTCGCTGTGACTAAGATAAAGAACATTACGCAAGAGCAGCGGGACTGGATCGGCACGCAAATTATGCGTCTGTGTCTGCGTGAGATCACCGAGTTCAAGTACATGCAGACGGACCCAAATTGGACGAATTTCCTTTATAATGCGCAGACTCACCAGCTGGAACTGCTCGACTTCGGTGCCTCACGCGAATACCCGCGCGAATTCATCGCGAAGTACATCCGTACGCTGGTCGCTGCGTCGCACAACGACCGCCAGACATGCCACGCCCTCTCTATCGACCTCGGCTACCTGACAGGCTATGAATCGCAGCAGATGGTCGACGCGCACGTTACCTCGATCCTCACCCTCGCGGAGCCCTTCATGGAGTCCTCTCCGGACATCTACGATTTTAGCAACCAAACCATCACCGATCGCGTCCGCGACTTGATCCCCGTCATGATCCGCGAACGCCTCGCTCCACCACCGGAGGAAACCTACAGCCTGCACCGCAAGCTTAGTGGTGCGTTCTTATTGTGCGCACGACTTGGTAGTCGTGTGCGCTGCAAGGATTTATTCTCCGCAGCGGTAAAAAAGGCAGATCAGTCTGGTCTGTCGAGCGACTAACAGAAGAAAAAACCACTTCCATCCTTCAAATTCTTTGAGGTTTGTACGATACATGCTGACTAATTCCCCTTTCTACCATTAACTAGTTATAGAGCACCTAGAACACTTCTATGTACTATCACTTGAATAAATAGATATCCATGAAATCTGTATTTTATAATCAGTTGGTAATAGGAGACAGCCTTTCACACAGAATGAACATGGTAATCATCAATCAATTTCAGTAGCCATGATCAATTATCCATTGACAGAGAAACCTGTTAGGTCATGTCATACTGCTAATCTCTACTAGTCTGCCTTCGAGAAATCTGCTCATAGACTAATCCATAGACCGCAGGACTAATCCAGCACCCAGTAGTCCAGCTACGAGGAGCGGTTGTCATTGGATTCCCGGGGTGCCTGGGATAAATACAGGCAAGATCGGAAATAGTCCAGTGAACGGTGAAAATCATGAACTCGGATCCAATGGGTAGCTCAGAGTCTGGGGATAGAAAACTCAGACCCTTGAGATAACATATTCTGTCTTTGCACACTCCCCGAATGCAGAACCGGCAAACCGTATCATAGGCGTCAATTCTCACTCCGCAGCAAACATAGCGTTCCAGTACTTCTTCACATCATCGCAGATCCCCAATTGGCCCTTCCAGCTCTGAAATTTATCCTCCAGCTCGCAGCCGGTCCACATTATTTCTTCCCAGAAGTGCTTCTCTACATCGCTGCCAAATGCATTGATCACCTCATCTGGGATAGTCCATGCGCGCGTGTAGCTGCCGTCATCGTTGAACGCAGGGTTCACACTTTGTTTGGTGAAGACGGTGGCTGGGTTAAATTTGGGAAAGTTGGCATGGACGAAGAATGCCCTGGGAGACGGGGCTGACGAGCCGCGGATCCGCCATTCACCTTTCTGCGTAAGAGTGTAGTCATCCGCGGGGTCAAATTGGACCATTGCTGAACCTGCTAGCCCTCCTTTGGTACCGTGGCCTATGGCACAAATTGGCTCACTGACTTGGTAGAAAGGCTCCCCTACGGCCGTGGCAGCTGTAGTGAAGGTCTCCTTGTCTCCTTCTCCTGCTGCGCCCTGAGAAAATAGCGGGTAGTAATGGGTCGGCCCCCAGAAATTATAGTATGTGCAAAGGAGAAGTGTTCTGAGATGGGTCTTCTTAGAAATCATGACCTCACCAGATTCGGTAGACTGCCGAAGCTCCATGGGAGGCACCTCTTGAGAAGAGATCTCGTAGTAGATAGGTGACGTGGAAGAGGCCCAGAAGTCAGGCCAGGTAACCATCTTCTTGGATCGGAAAGGCTCGGTGACGAAGAGCTGTTCGGGTTTTGCAATGGGGAATGCATCGGCATCGAGAAACAAAATCTCTTCGAATGACGAGAATATCATTGCAAACGGTTTGAACTGATATTTCTTGATCTCTTTGGTGTTCGGCACCGAATCAAGAATTTCAGAAAGCACGAGACACTTTGCATTCAGCGAGGGCAAGACCTCATCGCATATGTATTCCTCATATTCATCTCGGTTTGCCAGAAAAACCTCCATAGGAAGAGTAGATCCTGTCCGTCGCAACATTCGCAAGGAGATCACCAACACGGGCAGGTATGCGCCGCCAGCTGTGGATACCAAACCCCTAGTACCAGGAATATAATGAAGCTTGGGTGGGTTGCTCGCGATAGAACTGACGAACCCACTATGGGCATTCTTCATTTGGGTCACATCGTCCATAGACATCTCCAAAACCTCTGGTCGGAGCTCTGGGTCGGTGACTTTGTAGCCAACAGTGCGGGCATTGGTGAGTCGTTTAGGCGATGGACAGTTAGGCCCGTACCTCATTAGAAGTGGCTCAAACTGGCGCCAGAAGCCGGTATGACTTGTCAAGTCTTGGGAACCTTTTATACCGTCGCTGATAGGAGGTGACTGCTCCAAGTAGAAGTCACGCGAGCCTTGCGAAATCCACCAAAAAAGAGCTATCAGGGAAAGCGCGGTCACAATGGCTCGCAGACGCAGAAAAGACCGTGGGAAGCCCATGCCTTCATCCGTTTTGTGGAAAGCGAGTTCCACGACGAATCTCTTGGAGGTCAATAAAGGGATCTGGTGCCTTTGGAAGGACGCGCCGCCACGCGACTTCACCGAGTCGTCACAGGTATTTTGAGAGCACCTATTCAATAAAAACAAGGGTTAAGGTTGATTCTCTTGCTCTGAGAAGGCGAGAGCCACCAGGACTAGCCTGGGTGGTGGTATTTAGGAACGAGTGGTACCTCCAGGGCCGGATGTAGTAAGGACACCGATAATCACCCATAGGATGGTATGGGCCGCAAACAACGAAGCGAGGGTGAGTAACAAAGAACACTTGGCTTCGGGGCCATTTTGACAGAGCAAGCTGTCATGGGAACAAGAAGGTGGGACAAATTAGGTAGAGTGTTACAAGTCAACCATAGTTAATCCAAGTCAAAACACATGCAGCCAAATACTCTATTCTTAGTCAGAAATTGGTAATGGGCTCGATTAGGAACCATATTCATCCTAGATACAACAGATGATAACCAATTGTTCCTCCTCATCGTCTTCTAAACAGTTTACCATTAGGATGTCATCAGATCTCCCTCTGGGCCCGTCGATTTTTCATGGACTGGATAATATTAGCTGGTCCAAGCTCTCAAAGCTACTGGACTGCTGCGTTTATCAGAAATACCAAGCAATAGTTAATTTGTAGTATTTATCTTTTTCATATGAAATTCGAACTCTAATATGGAATGGAATATAATTTCTGTAGCTTTAACCGAAGCAGACTTCATGGAATTAGGTTGATATAGGAGTGTTCATTCGACTAGTTGTTCAACGCAAGGCTATGTGAGACGACGGCCATTAGGTCCACCACTAGTCACCAGATACCTCACTATATTCATCCTCTTCGAGAATAGTGCTCGCCAAAAGACCCTTGTTCTTACTATAGCTTCTCGGGTCTGTCTGATGACTCCATTCTTTCAGGTAATCATCAGCGGTAGGCAAAGAGCCGGTCATTGTTCGCGCTGAAGGCGGCCATATATCTCCCGATTGATGAGTAGCATAATTTTTGCTCGATGCCTTGATTTTGCGTGACCGAGAAGCCCTTTTACGAGGAAGAAGGCTGTGGTCGCCAGGCGAAATGTTTAGGACCTTCACCACCGAAACATTCAGGTAATGTAACACCAGGCCGGCAACGATGCCGGTAAGCAATGCCACAGTAACAAATGTCAAAATAGCCTGTTCCGTGGTCTTGTAAGTTCATTCTCAGTGAGTTCTGCTTGTTATGTATGACCTTACCTCAAACTTGACGAGGAATGCCAGGGGTAGCAGCGCAAGATGGAGGACACCTCGGCCAAATCTCACGAACGGCACCGTACACAGTCTCAAGAACCAAAATGCATACTTTACCAGCAGAACAATTGAGCTCAAGACAAGAGACAACGCCACACGGGCAGTCTCAACCCAGTTCATGGTGGCATGGCATACGTGAGCAAGGGTGGATGGAGTCTCCGCGTTGATTGAGGTTGACCGCCCTGCACGCTTGCCCTAAGCCCTAAGTGACCGCTTTTGGTTCCAGACCCCAGGCTAGACGGCAAGGGCATCGTCATCGCATGAAGGCGGCCATTCAGGAACGAAAAAGAAGGCGATCTGAGAACTATCCACTAATAACGGCTCAGGCGATTTGCCTTCATCAGTGATACTCTTTTGAATCTCGAGGGGCTAGTGTTCGGATGCTGGCTTCCTGACTCTGAGTTGGCTCCTACACTCCGCGCCATATCTCTTGCCCGGTGCTTCCCCGCCTCCAGATGGGCAACAACCCTTCTAAGAGCCCCTCCGGAGATCCTTCTTCGACATCGGGCCATTCAAACCTCGCTGTGCCCCCCGGGGATAAAACAGTCCGTCGACGACCTTCGATCAATGCGTTGTCGGGCGCAAAGGCCACCGCCGCCGACCCCTCAGCCTCGAAGGAGAATGCCACTGGAGTCTCGGCGTCGCAACGCCAGGCGTCTGCACACCATCGCCTGCAGTCCAGGAATATAACAGACTTGCCCTCGCGCGGCCCCCGACCAGACCAACGCGATGCCAGACGATCAGAAGCCCGTCCGCTGGACGTTCCTCCGCCCAACCGCAACGCAGATGCCTCTGTGGCTCCATCGGGGCCGCCATTGAATACATACTATGGAGCTTCTGCACACCTTCAGCGTCCCCCACGCATGCCTCTACCCATCGGTGATGCGAATGCCACCCCTGGATCCCCGATCATCGGCCCTGCCGATACGCAGATGGAGTCAATTCCTACCAACAGGCTTCTAGACGAACGAGCGAACCCGGAAGCAACCAATTTCACAAGTGCTACTGTCGATGAAGAAGATCTTGTCGATGAGCTGCAGCCCTATGCAATTAGTGGCGTTGGCCGCGCCGTGCCCACTACCATCGACTGGACTGGTCCGGGGAACAAAGTCTACGTGACGGGAACATTTGTGAATTGGGAGAAGAAGTTCCGCTTACATCGAAAGTATGCGAACCCATATATTGGTGCAAAAGCTATATGCTGATATTTTTTAGGGAAAATGAGGGCGGCCCCATGTCGATAACTCTCAATCTTCGTCCCGGAACGCATCATCTGAAATTCATTGTGGACGGAGATATGCGGGCCTCGGATAACCTCCCTACAGCTGTCGATTTCACCAATCACTTGGTCAACTATATTGAAGTCAGTGCAGATGATGTCAGTCGGTCACGCAGAGAAAGTGACCGAACAACGAGATCAAGCGTGCCTCCGGGCCTCCATCCCCCCCAGGTTCTCCCCGAGGTTTTGAAAGCCGAGCAAGAGGGAGACCCCGTGGAAGATGGGTCCGACAAAGAAGAGCCTGAAGAGGAGATCCCGATTGGAGATTTCCGCCGGATTATTCCTCAGTTCCTTGTCGACATTGACCAAGACGACGAAACCCCAGCCTATACACAGGCCGTCAACGTCATTTCTGACACGCCGACACCACCTAGCCTTCCTTTGTTCCTTGGCAAATCGATTTTGAACGGCACAACTCCGATGAAGGATGATAGCAGCGTTCTCAATTATCCTAACCACACCGTGCTAAACCATCTGGCCACCAGCAGCATTAAAAACGGTGTCCTCGCCACGAGTGTAACAACACGATACAAACGAAAAGTAAGTGGACCCGTCTCGATTATCTTTGATAATGATTTCTCTTCCATGGCTCAAGGCATCTAACAATCTGTTTGGCAGTACGTAACCACTATTCTGTACAAACCTACGGGCGAAATCCAGGATTAGTATATGCATGAATATGACACGGCATTGCACGCTTTACTCTTACTGAAAGTTACTTTATTTTTATTTTGCTTCCTTCAGCTTTTCCATTGGTTAGGTAAGGAGGGGAAGAGCCGACGGTCGAAGTGTTGGCGAATGTTGCATTCTTTCTCGCTATCACTGTTCGAAGCAATCTACCCAGAACATATTGGCTCTGGTGGAAGAGTACAAATCAACCTTTGATACATGATGACTACACAACTCTCCCGATGTCTTATAACTAGTTAGCAGATGGGCCTAGCTAGCCCAACCCTGAAACACATACTCATTCTACAAATACATACACAGTGTTTGGGCCTGGCAGGCAGTTTATGTGCCCAAGCAAATAGCACATGCAATTGTTTCAGTCTTTGGCTCTGGCTCCCTCTCGTTTGTTCCACTCTGTCTATATTTAAGCAATAGCCATTATTCTGCAGCTTATCAGGATTCGTCGAGTTGTACATTCTCTAGAGCAAGACATGATCTACTTCAGGTGGTGAGAACTCATGGATATCATAGATTCTTTTTCCCCATCTTTTCGCCAGCTATATATGGAATAGAACAGCGACTAGTCTCTCCATCCGACAAAGACATCGTCCGTACGGAATCGCTGTGTACAGGTCGATTCACTCAGTGGCGTCCGGAATCCCGCCTTATAAGCCAGGAGGCCAGCCTGTGCGATCATGATACCGTTATCGATGCAGTAACGTTCGTCAGTAGCGAAAACACTGCCCCCGCGATCGCGAGCCATGATGCCCATCATTTCCTGGAGCCGCTCGTTGCACCCAACACCGCCGACGATCAGCACTTGTTTTGAGCCAACATGAGCCATGGCCCGCTCGGTGATCTCCACCAGCATCGAGTAGACGGTCTCCTGGAGGGAAAAGCACAGGTCGGCGCGTGTTGGGTTGGGATTCCCTTCAGCATCCAGCGTGGGGACATCGTCGCCTTCCCCTTCCTTCGCTTCCCGGTCTAGACCGTAACTTACCGCTAGAGAATCGATTGCGGCCAAGATCCCGGACATGGAGATGTCCATTCCCTTGACAGTGTAAGGTAGATCGACGAGCCGCTTCCCTTTCTTCGCGAGCTGTTCGATGTTGTACCCTGGCGCCGGATCGTTGGAGATCCGTAATGTGCGGGCGAACCGATCAAGACAGTTCCCCACTGCCATATCCAACGTTTCCCCAAATATCCGGTACCGTTGTGAACTGTAAGCGATAACCTGTGTGTTTCCTCCCGACACGTATAGAACAACAGGGTTCAAGGCGCCGGTGACCGCCCTGCCCATCTCAATGTCTACAGAACTTCATTAGAATCAAATTTCCCTACTTCCAACAGACAGATCACATACGGCCGACACAGTGGTTAACACCGACCAGCTCCTTGCTCCATAACAGGCTCAGCATGCGAGCTGTGATCGCGGCGCTTTGCAGGGGGGCACCCATGCCGGGTCCCTTGGTGTAGCAGATACAGTCGACATCCTTAACGGATACCCGCGCTTCCTGCAGGGCTTTCTTGACGAGCTTGACCACCCAGTACCTATGATGCCGAGCCGTGTCCTTCGGCAGGAATCCCTCGCCGGGGGGGGCCACGTACGTGTGACGGACGTTTGCCAGCACCTGCGGGGTGTCGCCGTTATCAGGATGCAGAATGATGCCCACGCCCACTTTGTTGGCGGAGCTCTCGAGGCCGATTGCGATCATGATAGATTAACGGATCTGGTACACAGTTAGACAGAATTCAGCACAGTGAGCCTAACAGCTCTGATAGTCATAGCCCACTCACTCCCCTGCAGTGCTGTGCCTGATGCTGGAGGGGCCAAAATTTGGCTCTTTATCTAAGGTGTTATCGATTGGCTGCTTACCAGAGCCTGCCGTCAGTTTATCCGAACAACGACAGCCGAAACGGGCGGTATACAATTGGCCCGCACCCACGCTTGCTCCTCACACTTCATATTTACTCTGCTTCCCACCTGCCACCGCCCCCCTGTTTGGCTCTCGTTTCTCGGAGAGAGAGGGTCCTTGTGGTGAAGAATCTACTGAGAGACTAATTATATATTCTGTGTCTCTCGTCTTTTTTTCGCCTACAATGATTCCCACAGCCCAATTTGTCGACGGTGACGGCTTCCAGTCACAGTCGGATGCCTTTGTGCAATGGCTTGTACAACGACCTGGCGTCAGACTTAACCCTAAGATTAGGGTGGTTGACCTGCGGTTCAGAGATGCTGGACGAGGAGTCGGTATGTTGTCGAACTTGTACGAGGTTGACTTTTCTTCATGCTTCTTTTTTCCCTCTTCATGGCCCGTCTAACCTTGGACTGTTTCCCTGCCAGTGGCTCAGACCGATATCCTCGAGGGTGAGGAACTCTTCTCGATTCCCCGGGACCTCATCTTAACAATGCAAAATTCGAATCTGAGGAACTTGATCGGTCAAGATCTCGATCAACTCGGCCCCTGGTTCTCGCTGATCGTCGTGATGATCTACGAGTATCTGCTAGGAGAAAAGTCCGCCTGGGCCCCGTACTTCCAGGTCCTCCCCACCACATTCGACACCCCCATGTTCTGGTCGGACTCGGAACTCATCGAGCTTCAGGGGAGTGCAGTCGTTGGAAAGATTGGGAAACAAGGTGCAGAAGAATCTATTCTGGAAATGGTCGCTCCGGTCGTCCGAGGAAATCCTACACTATTCCCACCTCCTGCCTCTCTCGGTTCTTTTGATGGTCCCGCTGGCACTGCAGCACTTCTTCATATCGCTCATGTCATGGGTTCCCTCATCATGGCCTACGCATTTGACATTGAAAAACCAGAAGATGAAGAGGGAGACGAAGGAGATGGGGAAGATGGGTATATGACCGACGAAGAGGAGGAACAGCTTCCCAAAGGCATGGTTCCATTGGCGGACCTCTTGAACGCAAATGCCGATCAGAACAATGTAAGAGATCTCTGTCTGCAGCGCGCAAACAATTGTGGTTGAACATCTGCCAACTGAATTGAATTTTCAGGCTCGACTCTTTCAGGAGGACGATTTCTTGGTCATGAAAGCCATCAAGTTGATCAGAGCAGGTGATGAGATTTTCAATGACTACGGAGAAATCCCTCGATCGGATCTCCTACGAAGATATGGGTATGTCACGGACAACTATTCCCCGTTCGACGTGGTCGAGATATCATTAGACGCCATTTGCGAAGCAGCGGGCCTCCAAAACGCCGACACTGTTTCTCAATCTGCTGTAAGCTCCCCCATCACGGAAAAAAAAGTCGGTGATTGACAACTACAAGCTTCAATTCCTCGAGGACCTTGAACTTCTTGATGACGGTTATGCTATTGCACGGCCCTCATCTGGTGACTCGTTAGAAGACATTATTCCGGCTGAACTTGTGATTCTCCTGAAAACGTTATCTCTATCACCGGAACAATTGCAACAACAGCGTTCTAAGAACAAGCCGCCTAAACCCAGCTTTGGCCCACAGGAAGTAGCCATTTTGCAGAAGGCAATCTTAATCCAGCAGACCAAGTACAGCACAAGCCTGTTCCAAGACCAAGAACTTCTGGCGCAACTGAACCAACTCAGCGCGTCTGCTCCTCTCGACATACCTACCAGGCGACGCCGCATGGCAATTCAAGTCCGCATCGGCGAGAAAGAAATACTGCAAGAACTCTCTGCCCGACTTCACTTGACGAACCGAGACTCTTCGTTGAAACGAAGCGCCGATGGAGATCATCACGACTCGCGGCATACCAAAACTCAGAGAACATGACACCGTATCAATTGCGTGAATTGTATTGCAATTTTAGCCATTCAGATTTCCTCCAATTGTTGCGTTCTACTCAACTGCTACAGGATATAGGAAGAAAAAAGTTCATTTCTTATTATTATTATTTCTTTTTCTTTTTTCCTTCTGTCATTGCGCTGCTAACTTCATAGCTTCACTAATTATCCATACATGAGTCTATCGACTGTGGGAGGGCGAGGGAATTTTATGTACAAAGAGGGGTTCGTGAGGATTTCGGGATCATGTCATAAGAGGTTGGGGAAGAAACTCAAAAGAAAATGAAAAAAAGGATGCCGCCGCAACGATTTTCTAGCCTTCGAATCATCCACCGATCTTGGGGAGGGGAAGAAAATTTTCAAGAGATCTGCGAGGGTTGAGCGCGATTCAGGAGAACAAGGGATCAAGTCGACTCGGTGAAGAGACAAACCAACTCGCGAGAAAGAAGAGGGGAATAATAAAACTACAATATTAGTCGGGACGGACAAGAACGGTGGAAAACGACAAACGCCCGCCAAATGCAAGTGATGAGAGAGGAGTGGGAAAAAGGAAGACGAGCTTAAGTCTCCACGGCCGGAGCGATGGCGCCAGGGCCTGGGTTCGAGCCCATTGATTGTGTCCCGTTCGACGGTATGTTGTTGGTGGAAACTTGATCGGCCTGAAGACGTCGTTGTGCCTGGGCCTGTGCTTGAGCCTGAGCCGCCTGCGCCTGCGCATGTGCTTGAGCTGCAGCTGCGGCTTGGTCACGAGCCTTGGCTGCCATGATCGCCCGATGTTGCATGACCTGGATATCATACTTGTCCCGCTCATAGCAGGGCTCGTCGTCTGAATCTTCCTGGTCATACTTGAACCGGTCGGCCTTGTATGAATCCATGTCCACTCTACATCGCGCGGCCAGGTTTCGACGATCGATCATCATTCGACCGCCTCGTCCGATCCGTCGTCGGAATGATGGTATCCGTCTGGTATCCTCATCTATATCCATAACGCTCATGGCATGTGAGGCTAATTTATCGTGGATATAGGAGGGAGAGGATATATCTAAGGCCGATTCCAACATCATATTCTCGGATGAATCCGAGGATGGTGGTGTCGGTAACTGGGTAATAATAGCTGGCCGGAAGGCAGGCTCGAATTTCCTCTCCGGGGGTGGTGAAAGTGGAGCGCGTGTCAAGTCCACATACTCCTCGTTCCACTTAAGATGTTTGGCAATATTCTGCTTGATATCGCGCAGAATCTCGTTCTCCTTCTCCATTTGCACATCCTCGAGCAATTGCAAATCTTCCGCGCCTTGAACACCAGGCTTTTGCGGAAGACGCAACTGAGGTGCGGTTGGTCGCTGTACGACTGGTACTTCGACGGGTTTCTTCTTCGGCTATTCGCTTGATTAGTGCACTGGTCCATAAAGGCAATGAAGCACGCGATTTATTTCTTACCTTCTGGTTGATAAGGTCCTCATCGTCGTCCTTGATTCCGAGTTTCCTTTTCATGTCCTTCACCTCAGAACGCTGCAGGAATACCTGTCGTTCAACCGACAGCATCTCCTTGCGCGCCAACTCACGCTGTCGCACAAAGGCAACCAGCTGCCGCGCATCTTCAAGCTCCTTCCGGAGTCTCCGCAGCTTCTCGACACTCTGCGCATCTCTACCGCGGGTCTTGCGAATCTGACGAACCTCGCGTCTACGGAAACAGACATAAGGATCGGTATCATCCGTGTCCTGGCCAGTTTCGAACTGCCGATAGGTCAGCAAAAGAGAATCTCCCGGTTGACATGATGAGTTTCTGTCTTACCTTGAGGGATGGCAGAAGCAAGTGGTTGCCCTCTCGGATTCTGATTGTTTTCCAGTGCTCATAGATGTCCTTGGCAAATCGCTTTACGCTATCATCTACCAAATCATCCATAGCTTCCTGCATTTCCGAGAGAGAAAGGACCGGCGGATTGTCTACAGCAGCATATGGTTGTTTTAGCTGTGCTGTTTCCTCGAAAAAGTGCATAACTTCCTCGAACTGATCGTCGGTACACCGGTCAGATGCATCACGCTTCTGGTTCATGATCTTCAGGAACACATCGTCCTCATCCGTCATATTATAGGGACATCCACAACAGTCCTCCACAGTGGAGGAGAAGCGAATATACGTCGCCGGCTGGGAGAAGATGGGTGGGTAGAGCTCGTCATATCGAAGGTCACTGAGTATGGTCTCCGGGGTCGGGATATGGGCTTCGGCTATTTTTCCCCGCGCAGAGGCGTTTATTGCAACTTGTAGATGAAATTCCTATAGCGATTCCGGGTCAGTAAGCCTGTTTTGGTGGCCGTTGCCATGGCCGTCCGATTTTTCACATGGGGTGAGGTTGTGATAGTATCACGTGACGCGTGCAGGGATAGGCTAAAATTAGAAGGGGCAGACAACTCACCGACTCCTCCGCCTTCTCGACGCCGGTTTCCACCTGTTGTAGAGTGCTCTGGTCCTCATCGTCGATGAAATCGACCTCGTGTTCCCGGACTACGGGGATCGAGGCCTTTGAGGTGAGCTTTTTTGGGCGCGTCCTCCCCATTCCCCCGTACCTAGTCATACGAACTTCCGGACGCGAAAAAGGGCGACTACCATGGGCGAGGGGTCCCGAAAATAGTATGACGCGAAAGGCCTGCTCATGCGATTTCTCGTAGTCGTATTTTCTAGGCGCTGGCGGATGGGTGGAGTGGGATATCGACGGCGGAAATCTCGTGGCCACACAGCGGTTTGTTGAGTTGACGTTGCAATGTCACCCAGTCGTGGCCTGTTTTGGACCAGCGCACGGCCTCAGGGGTTCGCTTGCCTGTCTTATTCGGGTTAGTGCGGGGCCGCTTGATATCAGATTCATGCCCGGGCTCTGGTTCTTGGCATGTCTTTTGCCTCTCTGGGCTCTCTCCCTGCCCAGACAACCCGCCCTGTTTGTCCGCCGCAGCAACGGAATTCGCGCACGCGCCCGGTCCATCCCTTAGCTCCCAATACGGAAGACCCTCTGTCCCCAAACGGCTAAAGGACTCGTGGAGGTCAATTCAAGCACTGCAAATTAAATTCCCTTGCTTACTCTCACCTTTCACACCGCCTCCAGTTGGCCCTCCTCTACTTCTCGTACCTGCCATCAGTTTGCGGTCATCACCTACCTCACCCCACCCCCACCATGGATCATTCCAGTGAGCCCAACAGCGCTGCGATCTACAATGCCCACAGGCGGCGCGGGTCTGTGGGAACATCACAGGTGTTTGATAACATTGTTTCTGCTTCGAACTGTATGTTCTCTCCGTGTTGTTTACATCCTGTTGGGCTCTAAGACTAACAGAAACCTGTCAGTCGATCGCGATGAGGTGGATCGTCTGCGCAAGAGGTTCATGAAGCTGGATAAGGTTCGAGTCCCAGCCGTTCGAGCTCTGTATTTTCTATGTGGAGAAACTAACGTCAAGCCAGGATGCCTCTGGAACCATCGATCGCGATGAATTTCTTTCGCTCCCCCAAGTGTCGTCGAACCCTCTCGCCACACGGTATGGTCCATTCCTGTCGCGTTCATATATATCTATCTATCTCTTTGATGACATGTTACTTACATGCTTGTCGTTGCCCATTACAGTATGATTGCCATTTTCGACGAGGACGGCGGTGGCGACGTCGATTTCCAGGAATTTGTGGCGGGTCTGTCGGCTTTCAGCTCCAAGGGAAACAAGGAAGAGAAGCTCCGCTTCGCTTTCAAGGTGTACGACATCGATCGGGACGGGTACATCTCCAACGGCGAGCTCTTTATCGTTCTGAAGATGATGGTCGGCAACAACCTCAAGGACGTGCAGCTGCAGCAGATCGTGGACAAGACCATCATGGAAGCGGACAAGGATAAGGATGGAAAGATCAGCTTCGAGGAGTTCACGGATATGGTGGAAAACACGGATGTCAGCCTGAGCATGACATTAAGTATGTACCTTTGCCCCAGTTGCACGCTTCGGGCTTTACTAACATTTAATAGGTCAAATCTAAGATGACTCTCTATCAATTCTTCGTATCCTTTCTAGGGAAGCTGGCTTCCACGCTTCATCATATGACATTATGAAACAATGCACAGCTATATAGTTTACCGTGGCAAGTTGCTACTGCTTGGCCTGTTACGTTGATGAGACATGAACTTGTTGTACATCTAAATTGTGTCTCGACTGAGTGCATCATGCATCCAATCATGCATATTTATATTCTCCGATGAGACCTGGCTTGTAAGGTATAACTGGTGAGCGTTTACAGGGCGACACAGGATTTTCTGATTCTTTTTTCTGATAGCAAGCCTGTGCGAGGTTGTTCTAATGTTTAGGACATGCTAGTTTAGGCGGTGCATTTCAAACAGGCAACATCTGGTTACCAGTTGACTTGATTTCACTTGCATGCCCTCCCTAACCCCAAGGTTAAAGACAACCAGTTGCCTCCGATTATTACCTCGCTACCAGTATATACTACACAGTTAGTCCCTATCTTGGTATGTCTACAGGGTGCCAATCTCATTTCCTACGAAACAGTGCATTTGGTGCAATATATACACGCTCTTGGGCCTACTACATTGTTCTAGAGATAGAGGGAGCAATGGACAATAGCTCAGATGTGAGTATAATTATCATCGACGCCGGGAGATATCCCACTTATACTGTTGCCATTCAATTGCAGAATTCTTCAGTATCGGTTACTCGTATGAGAATCCCATGCTGACTGTTAAAAAGTGAAGATGCATAAAAAGTGTCATTGCCAGGAATATCCACGCAAGGATGATTTTATTTGAGATCCCATTAAACAGGGTAGTCAAGGTTAATATTTAATGCATTTGTATTCTATAAACACATTGAAGGATATATTGCAACACAGTAGTATTATAAATAAATATAGTATCATAATGAAATAGTATTAGGTACCACCTTGAGAAATTATAACTAGAGCAAGTTAACAATAATGGAAGGACTACTACTTATATTCAATTAGGAATGTGGGACCTCGCAATTCAACCCCCGATGGTCTAGTTGGATATGGCGTTCGGCTGTAATGTAACATATAACCGAAAGGTCGCCGGCTCGATTCCGGCTCGGGGGACTTGCATTTTTTTTTCTATGACTTTTCGTTTTTATCTTTCTTATTTTCAATCGTTACTCAATCAATCATGTTCTTAGATTCAATTAAGGATACCGGGACCCACATTCAACCCCCCGATGGTCTAGTTGGATATGGCGTTCGGCTGTAATGTAAACATATAACCGAAAGGTCGCCGGCTCGATTCCGGCTCGGGGGATTTGTCTTCTTTTTTGTCTTCTTTTTTGTCTTCTTTTTTGTCTTCTTATATATATCTATCTATCTACTCTCCTCTCATGCTCAAATAGAGGATGGATTAATGATCGCTTGCCACCTAGCGCAGAGAAATGTTGGTGCAAGTTAGGAGAACTAATGAAATGTGATATTTTATGCTACCTAGAGTATTACTATACATATACTATACACACACATACACGCCTGCAATGCCGATACATATCATCCCATAATAAAACATCAGAATAAGCCATCTTAACATTGAAGCAGTTGGTCCCATCGAAACTGACCCAACTGGTGGAGATTGGGCACAAACGGGATAGAAGACTCTTAGGGTCTTCGCAGCCGTACTGTTTCGTACTACTTCGTAGGAGTCGAGGATCGTCGGTGCTCAAGCTTCTTTTGATGCTGTCAGATTTAGCCCCAAAGATCACCACCACCCTAGTGGTTATTAGCACTCACCAGCGTCACATGTAGATGGGACATCAACGAGAGCCTATCGGCCGAAGCCCTACGCCTCACTCCGAGAAGATCCCGTAATCGTCGACTTCCTGCCCAGAAGAAGAGTGGAGTATTTTTTTTTTCTTTTTTCTTTCTCCTTCTTCTCCTTTCTCCTATCACGACCTCGAGGCTGCGGTGGTGGTCACTGTTCCCTGCACCGCTTGAGGACGCAGTAGGTCAGGTCTGGTCTCCATCAAATCTAGACATTGCTCGAGCACTGCCGATCAACTGTCAGAGCGAACATAATTTGGTAAAAAATGGTCGGTCTCACCACAAAGGATCTCCTCTTCCCAGACACCCATTTGATAGTCGACGAGCCCGTGCTGCTCGAGTTGGTCACAAAGGCGGATCAGGTCCTTGCCCATGTTCTCCAGGCTGACACTATCCAAAAGACCAGCTGCGGACGGGGCGCAGCCTGTTTCAAACAGACTCTGAGTCATTTCCTTCTGCCTTTGCCCGAGGGCTAGCCAACAGATGTTGAAATCATTCCAGAGTCGCAGACGATCGGAGTGGAGCAGTTGATCGTCACGCAAGATCCCTACAGATCCGCCGTATTAGCTGAGACGCCTTGACCCTAACTAAAACGAAAAACCAGAAGCGAAAATTAAATAGGGCATACCAAGCTCCTGCGCATTCGTGACCAACCATTCGGAGATTTCCAGCAGCGACCGGCTAGCCTCGATGAGCCTGCCGGCACGCGTGTCATCCAATGTGCTCTGCAGGGCGCGCTGGAACCGTGCGAACACCTCGTCCAGATTCGCGGGCTCTGGCACCTGCTGCTGCTGCTGTTGGTGCTGCGGCTGTCCGGTCGAACTCACCGAAGTGAAATCTGCCATGGGGACGGGGAACGGCTGCGTTGCAGGCGAGGCCCGGCCGATGGAGATGGAATTGCGTTGCCGTTGTTGCTGCTGCTGCTGCTGCTGCTGTTGTTGAGACTGATGATAAGGGGTAGTAGTAGAGGCTGGCAGGTATGGCGGCACGACTCCCGCCGCCGCCGCAACCCCCGTCGTCGGCGAGAAATACTGTGGAACGGCAAATTGACTTGACATGACATCAATCGCTGCAGACTGCCGTTCCTGATACGGTGGCAGCAGGCCGTATGGCCCCTGTTGCTGGGCGTGACCTTGCTGATGATGGTGTTGGTGGTGGTCTAGCTGATACACGGCCTGAGGGTCATAGGTGAAGTGATGCTGGCGCTGGCGCTGGCGCTGCGGCGTCTGCGCGGGTGAGAAGGGCTGGAAACCGTCCGGCTGCAAGGAACCGGCTTGGAACGAAGGGTCGGCGAAGGATGCCTGGTCTGTGTATCCATAGCCGGCGAAGGAGGAGGCGACTCGGGGATTTCTCCGCGAGGCACCGTGGTTCCCACCACGTGTGGATTGGGCTCTCAACCGATCTGTGGCACCGGATGTTGAAGCAGCAGCAGCAGCAGCAGCAGATGACGATACTGGAGGGCCATGACGATCGTACTGGTGCTTCCTGCGTCGGTGATTATCGCCATCCATGCCACACCAGGGATCAATGGTGAAGGCCCAGTTGGACGGCGAGAGGGGTGGACTCGCGTAGGATTCCAGCTTGGTGGTATGCAGAGATTATAATATTAAATTGAATGGCTTGAAACGACGATGGCAATATACCCTGTAGACAGTAATGCAGTCCCATGCAATGTTTAGGTCAGAACAAGAATCGAGAAAAAATTAAAGTCAGTCGCGCTGTCTTCTGTCTGGCGATCCTTGGATGATCCCGGTTGGAAGAGACTGCAGCTGGACTCGCAAGGACGAACCGCTGCATGGTTTCTTCTGCAAGGTAGGGCAGGAGGTAGGAATTAGCATTTATAAGATCACGGGCGAGCCCGATGGAGGGGAAACCTCAATCTTAGCCCTGTCGTGCTAAGGGAAGCGCCAATGATCGACCCTGAGGGGGTCAGAGGGGAGGGAAAACAAGCAGAGATGTCTTGGAGAGGGGGGGCAAGAGGGAGGGGGGGCGGCGAGAGAGAGAG